>NC_134818.1:23183334-23185834 GCF_046742065.1 Oratosquilla oratoria | reverse complement strand
ATAAATTCTGAGATCGTTCTCGTTTAGACAAGTGAAATGTAATTTCTACATGAATCATAAGTGATTTCAAAGATCTGCGGTCTATTACACTTCTTCCTTGTCCCGCTAATATCTTGATAAGGCTTACTACAACCCGAACGATGAATTTTAAAGATCACAATATAATCTCCTTCTTTCTTTGTATTTCCTTTTTTTTTTAATTCATACATTTTTGTTCCCGTCGCTGCTTCCAGGTTTATATTTGTATTCTTCACGTATTCAGATCACGTTTCTGATAATTTTGAGGTAGGAATTGTTGATAAATGTGTTATTCCCTTCTTTATTTCATTCATGATTGATGTTTCTCTCCATGATCCTGATACTTTTATATTTAGAGAAAAAGAGAAAGAGAGAAGGAGAGAGAGAGAGAGAGAGAGAGAGAGAGAGAGAGAGAGAGAGAGAGAGAGAGAGAGAGAGAGAGAGAGAGAGAGAGAGAGAGAGAGAGAGAGAGAGAGAGAGAGAGAGATAGCGATAGAGATAGAGATAGATAGATAAATAGATAGATAGATAGATAGATAGAGATAGAGAGATAGAGAGATAGAGAGAGGGATATATAGATATATATATATATATATATATATACATATATATATGTATATATATATGTATATATATACATATATATATATATATATGTATATCTACATATATATATATATATATATATATATATATATATAGAGAGAGAGAGAGAGAGAGAGAGAAAGAGGGAGGAGGAAAGATAATAAAAAAATGGAGGAAGAAGTGTTTGGTCGTGGGCGGAACTTAAGAGGATGTAACAGCATTAATCTGAAAAGTCCTGAGATAAAAAAAAGTGAAAATGAAGATGAAAATTGTTATATTCATTCTGAGTAAAACTGACACAAAGGTGGAGAAATACTTAGGGAAGGAGAAGAGGATGACAAAAATGAATGCATAGCGCCAGGATGGGCGTGGATGAGGGTGGATGTACAGTGGATGAGGTGACACCCATGCAAACGAGCGACGCGTGGGGGAGGGGGGGGGGTAAGGGGGGGTGAAGAGGGACTTCGACAATTTGGTTTGAGAAAGGCACGTAGGTGAGAATGAACGAGAGAGATGATTTTTTATGCGAGTTGATCACAGGAATGGAGGTAAAAGTGGCAGCAGTGGTGGTCATGATTACGTTAGTATTTGGTGGAGTAAATAATTGGCGAATTTTGATAAGAAAGTAGAACTAATGTCGATGGGAGATGAATATTACTGGCGTAAACAGCGAGCGAGATTGTAAAGAGTAGTGGTTAAGAAAATAAATAGTTCACAAAGGAAAGAGACAAGAAGTGGTTTACCAATAAAGTGGTCAACAAATGGAATATACTTAGTGACCATGTAGTGAGTGCTGAAACTATTGGTTGCTTTAAGAGAAGATTAGATAATTCTATCAATGGGGATGATAGATGATAATGGACATGGAACTGCCTAATGTAGGCCTTATGGTCTCTTGCAGTCTCCTCCATTCTAATATTTTTATGCTCTTGTGTACAGTCTATTGTGAGATCAAGTGTCCTCTTGAATTGTGTCTTTGAAGGTAGAGGCCAGACTGTTAAATGTACTTAGGTTTTGTGAGAGGAATGGGTGGAGTGTTGGGTCATAAAAAGAAGGAGAACAGAGAAAAAATGATTTGACAAAGACAGAGGATTACAAAAAGAATAATTACTGTGAGGGAAGTGGGTGGCAGATATGTACGAGAGAAAGATAAAGAAGGTATGTAGTAAATCATAAAAAGGGAGAAGTAGGCTTTGAAAACGTTGGAGAAAATTCTTAAGAGAAAGTCTTGAAGAATGCGAAGGAGGAGTTTTAAATAAGAAAGTTAGGAGTAGAAGGAAGGAGGATTGAGTGGTGAAATGTAGAGGGCAAAGGTGAGGCGACAAAAAGATAAAGAGACTATTAAAGAAACAAAGAATATGGTAAGAGTGAAAGACAGTTGGGTGAATGCAGCTTGCAAAGACATCTCGAATATTTCGGGAAAACAATAGATTTTTGGTTTGAGACAAATAAGCAACAGGAATGATGGATGAGATAGCAGTGAACATAAAATATGAAGAAGGGAAGGAATATTCAAGAACATTTCAATAGATTATTGAAAAAAAGACGAATATTACATCAATATGAATTGAGAACCGGAAAGGATGAAAGTGAAGGAGAAAGAAAGACATACAGAAAGGAGGTGAAAAAAGAATGATACATTTACTGAAAATAATCTTCAGAGGATACAGACGAAGTAGGAGATCATGCGCTGCTACCATTCACGAAGAGGAGCTACAAGAAACCTGAAGATCTACAGAGAGATAATCATAATTAACATCTCAGTCTAGGATAAAGACAAGAAACACAAATAAATGATTAAAGTGAATAAAATAAAGAGATAGATAAACGTCGAAAACAAAGTTTGTCGGGTAGAGGAACAGTGAAGATTTAAGCAAGTGAGAGAATGCATAAATCA
>NC_134818.1:23168334-23170834 GCF_046742065.1 Oratosquilla oratoria | reverse complement strand
CCCTTTCTCTTCGTGTGGGGCAACTGACTGAACATTTTATGCAGACAATATTTTAAGGATTTTAGCGACATCTTTACTACTCAGAGTCACTCAGCATTCTTTTATAATTGGAAATTAATCTCCACTCAAAAAAAAAAAAAAAAAAAAAAGAAGAATGATGGTCACTTTTAACTTGCGTTCTTCTAACCTCCTTACATCTATTCTTTACAGTTTTTATGACTCTTCCTCTTCAGTGCGATAGTGTCTTCAAGGACAGAAGCGCTAGTCAAGTTAACTACATGAGCAGTGGCAACTGCTCCCATTACAGTGTGTAGCTACATTGGACATATAAATCCATCTCTCTACGACGTCTAACTTCACAGATTTTCTTCTGGCTGAAGAACTGGACGATTTTATTCAGCTGTGGACAGGAGCTCCTTCTGATCAGGTTAAGTTTTATTGGAAGCGATGAATCCGGTTGGGGGAGGGGGAGGAGGGAGGTGGAGAGGGAGAGAAGGGGGGAGGCAGGGGGAAGGGGAGGGGTAAGGTGAGGGGGAAGGGGAGAGGGAAGGAGAGGGGGAAGAGAAGGGGGAAGGAGAGGGGGAAGGGGAGGGGGGAAGGGAAGGGGAGGGGAAAGGGGAGAGGGGGAGGGGGAAGAGGATGGGGAAGAGGAGGGGAAGGAAGAGAGGGAAGGGAAGGGGAAGGGGAGGGGAAGGGGGAGAGGGGGAGGGGGGAGGAGGAGGGGGGAAGGGGTGAACCACCGCCCCACGCAAACAGGATTCACCCTCATCACGACGTCTCCGATACATTTTTTTTTTTTTTGCTAGATGGCGCCATGATCATGAATTTTTCGACCTCCTGGGGCAACATATCGTGCTTTATGATTGCATAAACCTGTCACTACGAAGAAAGATATTTATATAAATTTTATTCTGATGAACATTAGTCAATTTTGTTCATCTTCAAGTCCTCGGGTAAGGATTACTTGAGGGACCTTCTAGGAATGATAACACCACAAGTAGAACTCTCCCCCCCCCCCCTTCGGCCTCGATAATACTAAACGCCTTTATTCAGCTCTGGGTAGGACCTCGTGCTAAAGGTGTTAAAAGTGGGAGGATTAAATGAAAATGTAGGGGTCTGAAATCGCAAATAACTGTCGTATTCTCTCTAAGCATAGGGCCCAAAATAGTTGGCGCGGTTTCGTCCTG
Source organism: Oratosquilla oratoria (assembly GCF_046742065.1). NCBI lineage: Eukaryota > Metazoa > Arthropoda > Malacostraca > Stomatopoda > Squillidae > Oratosquilla > Oratosquilla oratoria. Next base: position 23,169,647 of record NC_134818.1, on the reverse strand, counting down.
TGGTCTCGTGCCACGTTTGGTGACGTCATCTATAGTTTCTGGGTCCGACGGTCGTCGACGTCAGACGCTTCCATTCAGCCGATGGGTGGGTTCAGGTCAAACGAGGTCACGGTCCAGATCACCCCTGAGCTGAATAAAATTGTTCGGAATTCATTAGCTGGAACAGAAATTCATAAACTCTTTCATTGTGTTCGAGCGGTTGATTAAAAAAAAAAAAAAAAAAAAAAAAAAAAAATCCAGCTATAACACTGAAAATTTTGCTTTGGTTATCCCAAGATAATTTTATTCATCTTGGTTAGGATCCGTTCTGAGGAGATTAAACCAATATCAATTAACGTCTTGAAGGTTACATACTGACGGGAGACTCCATCCACGCTCCGGTAAGAATCCAAAGAGCATGATCACTTCTTCAGCGGGCATGCTCAGGTGTGCTGAGCATTATTCCAGTAAGTGATCTGGCTAATATTTCAGTGTGTATATACACGGTAAATTACACCCTTAGCTCGCCAATGCGGGGAGGATATACTACCAACTCTGGACAGAGATCCATAAACATATCCGAGCCTCTTAAAGTTGGCCCAGAGAGGTGCGCCTCGCAGACTTAGGGATTTCGGTGAATCATCCCGCAGGTTCTTCCCAATGCATTATCATAGTATAAATGGGCTACAAAATATTGCCGTAGAGATTAAAGATAAGCCGGGAAGATTGATCGTCTGATAACGTTGCTGATCTCTGAAAAGGATTTAGTAAAGGGTGCGTCAGTTCGCCTGGAACCGAGGGCCGCTGGAACATGCTCTGGAAAAGGTGATCCAGGTCCGAAGACCGGAGTCTAACGTTACACTAACATGCCTGAACCAGGAAATGTTAATCCAGCAGTACTTGTGGTGCGCTTGAGAGATTTCAGTCTTGTTGACGCCAGGTGATTTCATTCAGCTTAAGGTGGAGTTCCTTTGAGTATTTTACCAGTAACAAACCAGCGATTCTATCCTTGGGATGATATTGACCGAAGAGGTGGAGTAATAGAGGTAGTGAAGCGGTGGTCTAATGAGGGCAACAAAACGGAGGAAGAGTGGAATTAAAGAAGAATTAACTCTAACTTTGCTGCATGGGAATAATCCATTGGAGATTAGCCTCTACTCTTAAAAAGTATTGCGTGACTCTGGTTCATATCACTTAAATTCCCAAAATATTGACAACATAAAACTTATACAGTCAATACCACATACGGAGGAAGAGGTGAAGTAGTGGGAGTCCAAGATCATTAATGCAGAGGTGCAAAAAGACTTGCGTAGCCGTCGGTGCCGCCCGCCGGC
>NC_134818.1:23160834-23163334 GCF_046742065.1 Oratosquilla oratoria | reverse complement strand
ATTAGCGAAGACAGAATCCACAGACCGGGGGTTTCCTCAACCTGTTTTCTTATGTATCTCATAACTATGTACTGTTGTTCTTTAGCCTGGCTAGAGATCACTTCAACACTGAATCGAATCGTTGGGCATCCATTAATTACCACTAGTTCTCGATTTGTGGTTCCACTTGGGAAATCAAAGTAATCTTAAACCAGTGATTAACTGGGGTCCTGGGGTCTCTAAAGGTCCGCAGCATCTCCCAAGAGAGTCCACAGGCCCATAACGAGTAGTCGATAGTTGATGCTTAACAATGTAAAGCGTTGAAATGACTCTCCTGAAGTCTATGAACTTCTGTAAGTGAGGTATATATGACCAAAGAGGTTGGGAACCGCTGTCTTAAAACTTTTACTTAAATGGCCATCACCTTGGATGAATTAAATAAGCTGACAGTAACTATTACAAAATGTTTAAAGTAAAATAGCTCAGTACCCTGAAGAAGCTGAAGAAGAAGAAAAAGATGTGAGATGCTTACGTCACGGGACGTGAGCATCAACAGTCGAAGACGACAGCTTTACCCTATGTGCTCGGACTTGCAGGGCAAGTGGAAGAGTCAACCGTAGATGTCGCACTCAAACATAGAACATCTGTTGGCGAATTGTCTGTCGTGGAAGCGTCTTCGACTCCAAGCCACGGCGCACTATTGTCCACAAGGATAGAAGCACCGGTAAACCAGATTCCATTAAAATCCATCGGCTCCAGTCCAGCAACCAGTGAGTTCTATTTGTCTTGGAAGAAGTCCAAACTCCCCCTGCTACCTTGTATCATATATATCTATAATAACTAATCTATTTTAATGATTATTTTCGTTCGATCAACACTGAAAATAAATGTAAAACTTTTGTTGTCTGTAATAGTATGATCTTCGGTTCTTTTCTCCTGTTAATAAATTTGAATAAGATTTGAATTAGACTTTGATTATCTCTATTGTCAAGTTGAACGTTCATGTTGTAACTCCTTTAATCTCTCTTGTTCATAAACCTTTCTCTCAAGCGAACCATGTCATCCATATCGCTTTGTCTCAACTGAACAAGTGGACCATTTGTGAGAAAGTCCAATTCAAGATGCAAATGCATGTTAACGGTCAGACGTGTTTTGCCTAATCTAGTACAATAAATGTGTTAGTTATCAGCACTGCCTTTGTCCCAACTAAAGTGAAGGATTTATTTTCTACAAAATCCTACAACACCACTAGTAAATGCGATTGACTGGTGTAAAGTGATTTGTTTACTAACAATTTAACGTGTTAGTAATTTATGTAAAATCTTGTTCAAAATATTTTTATCAAGTTAATTATTTTTTTCTCCCTTTCTTGGCTGATTAGGCCATCTAGAAAACCAAATTTCTATTTTCGAATTTGCAACTTCTTGCTGCATTGGGTTCAGGAGATTTTAAAGAAAGGTTGTTCTTACTTCTGGGAACAAGGAACAGAATTCTTGAGCAATATTGATTAGGTATATACCAAAGCCGGCCGTCCACCTTTCGAGAAGGTTGGCAGATCATGGCTTGGAGTTCTTTAAATGGAAGCACTAATTTTATTTATTTTTATTTATTTATTTATTTATTTATTTATTTATTTATCTATTTATTTATTTATTTATTTATGTATTTATTTATTAATTTATTTATTTTTATTTATTCATTTATTTATTTATTTATTTATTTATTCATTTATTTATTTATTCATTTATCTATTCATTTTTTTATTTTTCATTATTATTATTTTCTTTAGCTACAGACTAATGACCCTCGACCTAGGCTCTCAGATTTTCACTAACCAGAAACTAGTGGTATTTGGCGGATGCATACCGATTACATTTAGTGTTGAAGTGATCTCCAGGAGGTTAACAAACAGCAATCCATAAGTATAGAGGAGACCCATGAGGGTGAAAAGGTAAAGTTGATTATTTTCATGCCGTCCCTCGAAACGGGTAATAGATTCTCAACGATTTCACTCGAATGCCAGACAATCTTGTTCAGAAAGTTGAGGAGGAATGACACTCGGAAGGAAGCTGGAGGTTGAAGACTCTTGATTTCTTCTTTGGTAGTTATGGATGCCCTCCCTATGTTCACCATCCACGAAAATCACAATAAGAAGTATCTTTTCATTTCCTATGTCTTCTTGATCAGAAGAGACTGATTAGAGCCTTATCTCGGAGCTTATCACCCTCCCCCTACTCCCAATGCTCCTCCTTTTCATCTTTGTCCCCCTTCTTCCCCCCTAAGAACATCACCCCTTGGTTCAGGACCAGAGCTGCTCTCAAGGCTTCCTGGTGCCTCCCGTCGCCGTCTTCTCAGTCTGGTCTAGGTCTTGGTCGTGGTCTTGGTCTTGGTCTTGGTCTTGGTCTTGTCGACAAGTTTCCTGGTTACCGCGCCCCGCACCTTGAGTCAAGCAATAAATCACTTCCCACATCCACCTTTCTCCCATCTCCCCCATCACATCCCCTTCCACACTCCCCCTCCC
>NC_134818.1:23140834-23143334 GCF_046742065.1 Oratosquilla oratoria | reverse complement strand
TTCCCCCTTTCAAGGGAGGTAGCCAAAAAGGGAAAGGCATAAAAACACTCCCACCCATTTCATCCCTAAATACACTCCACACCCCTCCCACCCTCCCTCTCATCTGAGCACCTCCTGGATGACGGGTCATCCCTGCACCTTGCCCACCGCCCTGGGTCAGAAGCAGTGTCGCAAGACACAGCACATCCACAGCAAGGCCGCTTCATTCAATCGGCGACCCCCCCTCTCCGTCCCCCCTTGCATATAAGGAGAGGACGGGGAGAAATCCCTTCGGGCTGCGTCAAAATTTGCTCACACATACTACCTCACCCCCCACCCCCCTGCCCATTCCTCCTCATGCAATCACAACATCATCCATATACAACCATTCTCCACTCACCTCTGTCTTCCGTCCTCTCCCTTCCTTCCTCAACAGACATTCCCCTCTTCCCCAAAGCCCCCTTCACCCCATCCATATATATATATATATATATATATATATATATATATATATATACACACATATATATATACATATGTACGTATGTGAATATATATATACATATATATATATGTATATATATATATATATATATATATATATATATATATATGATAGATATATATATATATTAATTAGGCTCAAATCTCGCTTCTTGCGTAAGGAACACTCACAGAAATCTTCCCTTCCTCCTCCATTGGCATGACTTACCACGTCGTCCCTCCTATTCTTTCTCTTTTGGTTAAGCCCCACAATTACAAAAGAGTCGACGTCCACGTCCACGTGGTTGGGAGCCATCATTCGCGACATCAGGCACACGTCATAACCACGGCGACATCTTCCATCACATCTTATCGCCACGCTGCCCCCTCTTCTGTCACCTTCATCTACCCGGCCACACCCATCACCCAACTCCCCCTTCACACTTCACCCCACCTCCGTCACAAGAGGACATGCGACGTCATCGCGACCCCGTTATTAGATACGCGAACCCCGTTATTACAGTCAAATAACTGCCCGGGGTGGGTGGGGGGTGGGTGGGGGGTAGAGACCTGCCGCTGACGCCATAATAATCCATGCGCCTGAGAACGTGCACATACTTGGATATGTGCATATGAGCACATAATGCGGTTGGAGATGGGGCACGTGAGCATATACATACACGCGTCCACGTACAACTCTTATCAACAAGGAAATCATGGACTAACCATAAATCAATATCAATTAACAATCACAAATGTAAAACTACTCATGTCAATAAGTCACTGCGAAGATTAACTCAAACATTCACTTAGACTGCCGCCAGGCGATTTTGTTCAGTCTGTGCCTTATCATCATGGGAACGGGTTCTGGGTGATCATCTTGCTAAAAAAAAAAGAAAATGCTTAGTTACTTCGACAAAGGAGGCGAGATTTCGCCGAGACACCAAATCTCGCCACGTCGGCAGGCTCGTCGAAAACTTGCCACTTCTTACCCTATCTGCGTCTGAGATGGGTGACATCACCGCTGCCGACCGTATTTCCAAATTAGTTGCATTTTCCAATAAACTATTTACGCATATCAATAACCCGTTCAGAAATGTTGGTCCACTTAGGAAACTCATTCTGGCTAAAATTTCATTCAGCTGGGAGTTGAAGATTCCACTTCTCTAAAATTCGTCAAAGATTCGACTAAGAAATGAGTAAGTGAATATACAGTAGGTAGATAAATAAATACACAATAAATGGATAAATAGATAGAAAATAAATAGATAAATAAATAAATAAATGAATGAATATATAGATGAATAAATAAATAGATCAATAAATAGACAAATAAATAAATGAATAAATAGATAAATAGATTGAATAATCAATATATTAAAGATTAATTAATTAATAATTAAATAAAGAAATGAACATATAAAAATTAATAGATACATAAATTAGAAAATAAATAAATGGACATATAAATAAATTAATAGATACATAATGTTAAAATTAAATAAATGAACATATAAATAAATAAACAAAAAATAAACAAATACATAAGGAAATAGATAGGTAATTAGATAAATAAATAAGCAAGTAAATAAATAGACAAATAAACAAATAAATGAAAAATAATTAATAAATTAAATAAATTAATAGATAAATGAATAAATAAATTAATAGATAGATAAATAAATGAAAATAAATGAATGTAATAAAACAAACAAATACACGAATAAACAAATAACTGAATAGATAGATAAATAAATAAATAAATAAATGTAATTGTCAATAATGATTTCTATTATGTCTTTTATACAACTGCATCAACTTTCTTCTCTCAGATTTCTCTTGATTATTTTCTCTGTTGTGCTTTTGTTTTTCTCTCTTTGGGAATTTCCTTGAACGTCGTGGGAGGGGCCTACGCCCTCTTGCGAAAAGGGTTTTCGATCAGGAAAGATTGTACGATAAACACATAAAAAGAGGATCCGAATGCCTTCCTGGAGCAGCCATGCGTTCTGATCTCATGAAATCCCACGGTGTGATGAGG
>NC_134818.1:23128334-23135834 GCF_046742065.1 Oratosquilla oratoria | reverse complement strand
CAGAAGCTCCTGATGTTTCAGAGACGTCCATAACCGGTTTGGCACGGCGGGGCGCCGGGGCAAAATACGCGACGACCGCAAATCAACAATAGGTGTCATCGGAACTGAGCGCGACTAAAGACGACTTGTCTGATGATGAGCCGCGGATCGGGCCGGCTCGGCGCGGCTCGCCCCGGCTCATGTGGGTCCGTCTCTTCTTCTCTCTACCCCTGTGGCTCCTACTGACGTGGCCCACCCATTGTTCGACGTGGGGCACAGAAGCCTGCCCTCCATCGCTTAAACAATAACTTGCACGGGGATCGCTTTGTTCCCGAGGAGGAGCATCTCTCAAGCCTGGAGACGTGTTGTATTGTTGCAGGCTCGGTTGAGCTACTCCGCCTCTCCTATGGGGCGGGACTAGGGTGGGGTTGGGTGTATTCGGGGCGGAGGGGGTTTTATCTGCTCTGAGGTCACATCAGGGAAAGGCATGTGCGCATGCGCATACAAGGTGGACAAACAATGGTTCTCCATTAATATAATCCGTTAATTTTAATCTGACGAGATTTATTAGAGAGGAAGGATTCATTATTCTAGCTCTGAAGTAACATACATCAATGCCTTCAGCATAAGGTCCGGCCCCATGCTAAGTGAAATCGTTCGAGGTTGGCCAGAAAAAAATGTGTAAAGTGTGCCATCAGGGATATACTGTAATATAGGTCATAGATGCCCCATCAAAGCTTGAAAAAATAAACGGATAAATAAACTTGAACAAATAAATGGGTAAACAAACAAATGAATAAATAGGTTATTAGATAAGGAAATATATAAACAAATGAATAAATCAGTAAATAAACAAATATGCAAATAAACAAATGAATAGGATAAAATGGGAAAGGATGAAAATGTTCAGGTCAATGAAGCACGGAAAGTACAGACCATATACTCAGCATCCCCGGTGGAGAAAATCATATCAGCTCAGAAAATAATAAATATAATTAAAAAGGAGAGTGGAGTAAGAGAGAACTTCCGCCTGCCCGAAGCGTTGACGCTGCCTCCATTTGTCATCTTATATAAACACGGTAAAAAATATATATCAAACAACATTTTTAATTGGCTCGAAGTTCGAAAGGCACTCACTTAATTAAGAGGAGGAGGAGGAGGAGGGGAAGAGGAAGGGGGACTGGAGGGTGAAGGGGAGAAGAGTAAGGTAAAAAGGTGTATGGAGGAGTGGAGGAGAAAGTAACGTAGAGGGGAAGGAAGTGAGTGAAGGGGGGGAAGGGAGTCGGGGGGGGGTGGAGGGGAGGGGGCAGGGAATTAATGAGATGAGGTTCCGGGGCCCTGAACGGGGAACGGTGGCGGCAGGGCCCGTCATGTCTCGTTGGAGATCCCCAGGACACCCACCATGGAGAGCCTGTTCCTTCAGACAAACAGGGTCTGTTGCTTGTTATCCGGGCTCTGTCATACCACTGAAGAGTTGCATTAACTTTTTGAATGCGATGACGCATTCTATAGACTTCTGGTCCAGCTAGTGCGGCCAGGCTTTTTTATTTGGTTGCTGAGGAGAGGACCCGGGACAAAAAGGGGTCTCGATCGACCGAGACTCTGTTCAGTCTCAAGACTCTTGGCGGTGGAGGTGGGAAGATAGGTGGCCACATTCTTAGGGGTCTCCATCGATTTTATATGTATATTTTTTAATACAAGAGGTTGCGCTTAATTGAACACTCCGTATGAGTCATCGACAGCATTAGCTTTATACATTCAATATCCTAGGGCCTTTAGTGACATCCTTGCGGAACAAAATCACGCAGCAGTTTTTGTAGTTGGAGGCTAATTTCCACTCAAAAAAGAATACCACACAATCTTTAAATTCTACTATTTCTCTGTTCTACTACTCACCTTAATTTTCCTCTTTACCACCTCTATGACCAAATAATTGTTGGGATATTATTCCCAAGCATAGAAGCGACGGTTATTGTTAAAAAAAATCTGGTGGTGGTCAGGTACTCATAGATGTAAGACGGTCATCATCCTTTAAAAGAATCCATAAACGAGGTGGGGATCAGCTGACATGGTAACCGCCTCCTCCATACAGTGACCCGATCTATAGATCCTTCTTCCAGCTAATGCCGATAGACAAACTATATATTAGATATCTTGAAAGACCACACCAAACACGAACATTTGATGCGACATATAATACCCAGAGCTCAACATCTTCTGGGTCGTCCCTACTTCACTTACATATACGAGAAGTGTTTAATCTGCATCCATTTACCAATCATGAATGTCCTAGGCTGACCTGTAAATAATGTGCCACAGGTTTCCTCAAGTACCGTCACACAATCCCTCCACTACTTTCATAGAGAAAAGTTGGTTAATTCGCAATGCTTTTGCTCAAATCGACGAGTACACTGGACGGCTAAGTAATATCATGACTGGATTTTCTATTTGCATGCCACATTTAGTCTATAATTACTAATACAATAATAATAATGTCCAATGTCACATGCTGGGAGTGAAATAAACTCACTTTTTGTTGGAAAGGCTCACGCACACACCACACGAACAATATCACGCTCACAAGTGCAAATACCTATGCATTTATTTATGTTTGCCTATGCATTTATGTATTTTACTTATTATTACCCATGCATTTATCTATGTATTTTATTTATTTATCTAATATTTACATTATTATCTTTTTTATTTATTCATTTATTTGTTTATCATTATCATGATTTTTTCGCATCCGACCGATATGGACCAAAAGGTCTCCTGTCGGCATGCTCCGCCTTTGTAATCCTTTTGTAATCCTTACACACAAAATTCTCTCTTTTCTACAGAAACTAAATTAATTCCCAACTTTCTCTCAGACTACATCTTATTTCAGTATAGCTCTCACTAAAAATCCCCCATCTTTCTGATTTTCTCTACGATTCCCTTCCCCATTTTCATGATTAAACTAACAACTACAGCCCCCCTACTTCCCCTTTCTTCCCGAGCCGCAATAAATAAACAAAGAAATAAACACGCTCATAGAGAATAGCCCTTTTTACACACAGCTATCCCTTTATTTTTTTTACAACCCATTCTTCCCTTCTCACAAAAACCGATCCCGCGGAAACTGGTGGTCTGACCTACTTGATCCCAATCAAAATCTTATTCAGGTGATGGTTAGATTTGGAACGAAATGATTCCATTATCTGAGTGCGCGTCAACTTATCAGGTGTACAAGATAATCTTCCATAAGGCTTAGATACTTAAGTAAAGTATGTTAACATGTTGAGACTATCTATAAACATCTCTGACCAAGAGTATTATCCACTTCCATAACGGGTGTTACTCTTTCTCTTATCCTAGCTAACTATCAGGCTGTTTCATTCATCTCCGTAGCATCCCCTCAGTAGTAATGGGGCTAGCCCAAGGATGGTATATTTACGGTCCAAGCTTACGCAGCATGATTTAAGACTCATCTCTACTCAAAAATTAATACCGATTACTTTCTGTCATATCTTCTTTTTGCTGTCCTCCTTCAACCTCTCCTTCACCACCTATATGACTTCATCTCCTCCTCGCAATATTGTCCTCGAGGACAGAAGCGCTGGTTATCAGCCCTGAAATACAATACTAACACTGGACGACTTTAATCAGCTGGTGAGGGATTTTCATCAAAGGGGCGAACTCAACACTCAGTTAACCTCTTCAGCGCGGTGACGCCCTTAAATGATCTTGCTCTGGCTAACGCGAGACGGAAGTATCAAGAACTTCTGCTGTCGAGCGAACATCCATAATGACACGAGAGACCCTGAGGCGCTCGGGCCTCCTTCAACGCGGTAGAGTCGCCTTGTTTGAAGTTTGTCCCGACCAATGCGATCAAACGATCCTCTCCCAGTGACGGACAACCCCGGGACAAAACGTGCTCTTGAGTTACGAGGAGTCAAACCAATAAAGCATGTAGACAGAAGACCTTAAAAGAATGCCTGGCACGGGTCAGGAGCAAGCGGTAAGGAGTATGTCACCGCGCTGAAGGAGGTAAAGGAAGAACTTTTTAGATCGACGAGTGCACGCAAGAGCTGCTCGCACGCGGATTCCCTACATGGCAGACAGACACGGGATTCCCCCGAGTCAGGCCTCAAGAATGACTAAGACGAGGAATTCTTCTGCATCGGCCATACAAACTTTGGCGAGGAGTGTGAGCCAAACATTTTTATAGTGGGGAAGCCTAATATGGCCATTCAGACATGCTGCGGAGGCTCGGGTTGCCGCTTCTGTATCGGATTTCTCCGGCAGACTAACATCCTGATCCTGTTTTACTAATGGAATATTTTTTTTTTCTTTGTGTGTGAAAATTGTTGGCGCGATATTGTTCACAGGGATAGAGGCGCTGGTAAACATCAGTTCATAACAACAATGTATAAAAATTGATGCCTGCTAAACTGATATAGTGAAAATGAAATTGCATATTAGGTAGAGAAAGTTATGTTTACTACAGCCAATTCTGATCCTGTTTTAGATTTTTTTTTAATTAATTTTGTATTAGAATGATGTATTGAAAAATATAATGCATATTAGGCAGAGAAAACTATATTTGCTACCCAAATTCAAGAGAGGCAACGGGATTTATACTAGCGACTGTACAGTGATACAAAAAGCTTTGTTTATGTGTTCGATCAATTGAAAAACTCGCAACAAAACCGACGATTCGGTCTTCTCATTCGACTTTGATATGACACTGTCTTCATCTACTTTCTTATCTATTTCCTCTCTTTTCACTCTCTAGTTTCTGAATTCTGGTCAGCATTAAATGCAATTACTTTATCTAACTGGGATTTTAGATATTTGATCTTTGATCCCTAAACCCCTTTCAGTGATCTCACATGTACTATACCTGACTGACCTTCTGAGCTATATTTTGATTTTTCTGTTTTTCTAATTTTTCCTGTACGTGTCTGACGTCCCGAATAAACAAATTATTCGTTCCAGTCATGTTTTCCAATTCTTCATCTGCCAATCTTATTCTTACAAGGAAGTCTTTCAACATTGCGAACGACGGTCATAAGCAAACCATTCCGCCATTTTATCTCCCGCTTCCATCTCAAGCAGATTTTAAAAACCACGTATCCTAATCGTATTTGGAAATCCATTATTGTAGTTATTCTTATTAAACTCGACTCGGCTTCTGATGCTTCCCGTGCCGTTGTACTACTTTACATGTTTCTTTACTTGCGCATTTTAGTTTATCTTTTTTTTTGCCTGTGTCCTTTTGTTCGTCCCACTACTAAGATCTTTACATAGCTTTCTCTATCCATGAACCGTTTCTCCTTGACACACTTACACAAGGTAATCTCTTCTCTCCCTTCTTTCTTCCAGTTTTGTTAACTTTTTTTTATTCTTTTCTTATATGTCAATCTTTGTAACTCTAAGACTCATTTGGCATTAAATTTAATTTACTATCTTTCTTTTTAGACGTACATTTTGTCAAGATCTGCCTACAGATATTTCTAATCCTTTGTTATTCTCAGATGCACCCTAACGTATATCTGCAAATGTATTCATATAGTTGTTAGATCCCTAATGCAAGTGGCTGGTGCCAGCAGTGATCCCTGTAGTACTTCCATAATAACTTCTCTTAACTCTAACAACTCCTCTCCGATTGCTATTTTACTTTTTCTTCTCTCCATGAAATCTCCCATTCATTACACCTTCAATTCACATCGAATTTTGGATATTATCTCTAATTGAAATACCTTATTTAATGCCCTTTTTAGGTGCAAGTGTACCCATTCGACTCGTCATTCTCTTTCCTAGAGTTTCTAAAACTCTGCGAAAGTGACAAAACATTTTTGTTTCACGTGATCTATCTGTTAAGAATCCAAATTGTTCTCTGACACCATGATAGTATTTCGTCATCCCACTTTTCTCTCACAAAATTCAAGTGTTTTGTTTAGTATCCTGGTTAGTGAAACTAGACTATACTTAAATGAATGCCTTCTATCTACCTTCTTTTGTATACAAGGACTGTTAGTTTAAAAGTTGAAACGATTTTCCATAGACTTCGAGAACTTTCAAGTAATATTAGAATTGGATTGCTAGATTTCTGTGTACAGTCCTTCAGCACCCATCCTGAGAGGATCTAGTTAAACTGTTGTTCTCTTAACTAACTCCTAGGTTATCTTAAGACCATTGCTCTCATTATCTTTACATTATTTCTTATCTGTATGTTTTCTATATCATCTATCCCCCCGTTTTCCCCTTTCCATGCATCGTCCTGCATTAACGCTGGCTGGAATTTATTATTTGGAACTTCACACATTCCTCTTTCTAAATAATTTTACATGAAACTTTAGTCTTTGTTTTCTGTTAGTAGTCCTATTTTTTGTTGATCCGTGCATACAAGATGATTAGTTTTTTTTTCAAACATCCACTTTTTAGTATGTGATTATTTTCAGTTTCTAAATAATCCCTTTCCAAAATTCCTAGTTTCTTCTCTTTTTATCTTTGCACATGTGTCCTTGCTTTGTAAATAGTTTTTGATGGACTTAGATGGTTCCATGTCTCTTCTATCTGTTCCACATCAGATCTTTCTTCTCTTTTGCTTTCTTATATTTTTCATTGAACCAATCTTATACTTTGTGGGGGGGGGCAGGGAGGTCCCTATGGTTTGTGTTGTGTTGTCTTATTCCTCTGTTGTACATTTTCAGGAACTTTGATATTGCTCGGTTATCTCTTCTACTTGCTTCAATTCTTCCAAATTTTTCCCAGTTTGATGGTTTCTATTTGTGTTCTAGATCGTCTCAGCTTTCTCTTTTTATACAAACTTTTTCCCTTCCACTCTGTGATATACAAAAAAAAAAAAAAAAATAAAAAAAAATAAAAAAAAATACATTGGGGTGATTATTTTCGGTTTTCTTTTTTCTGTTGGATCTTTGTAGCTGAGTGTAGTGGTCAAGATATGTTTATGTATGTATGTGCGTATGTATAAATACATGCATAAGTAATTTTTTTTCTTATGTATAGAAAACGTGACTGTACGTTCTTGTGCTCTTTTGGTATGCGTGTTACCTCACAACTGTTTTGGGTACCGCAGGAGCGTTTATGTGTGATCGTGTTGGTATATGTAACCACCTACACCAGACAGTGGCAGTTGGGAACAGCCACGATCTGTAGGGAGTCCGAAGGATCCCGAAAGGCACGGCAGACAAGAAGCAGTTCGACCACTGGGCGGTAGTGCGAAGTAGAGAGGGAGAGCGATGGGCGAATTTCGTGGGCATAAAGTTACACTTAGTGGTCATAAAAGTTCTCGAAGATCAGAGCGGTCGTCTTAGGGTACGGCCGACATGCAGGAGCGGCATAAACTTGCTCAGTGGACAAGCATGGTGCAAGCGACAGACGGCCGGACCGAGTCGGTCGGTGGGTTGGGGCGGTGCTTGCCAGGGGCGAGTGAAAAATCGAGCTGCACAAACACTTGGTTTTAATTGGCTGGTGAAGCCCCCGCGAAAGTTAGCCTGCCCGTAAATGAGG
>NC_134818.1:23103334-23115834 GCF_046742065.1 Oratosquilla oratoria | reverse complement strand
TGCAGAAAAAACCACTGGGAAATAAGAAGCTTAGTGCGAACCCATGTACTAATGTCTTCAATAGACGAAAACGTTTGGACTAAGCTTCTCATTTCCCAGTGTTTTTTTCTGCATATGTATGTATATATATGCATATATATATATATACATATATATATATGTATATATATATATATATACATATATATATATATATATATATATATATATATATTGGTGACTTAGTATCCGCGTGCACAGGTTTTACGGAGTAATATCAATATAATAACATGATTTACATGTGCAAAATATTACACTTTCTCACGCCTATATACACGTTCTAACGCAGTGTACAGACCCATTTACTAATATCTTAAGCTACAATAGTGCATTAAGTAAATATGATGATTTAATTAACCATTTTTATTTGTAAACACATCAAGCCAATAATAATAAGACAAAGTCGAAACGATAAGAAATAAGCCGATACTTCTAGGTAATATATATTTGTGTGTGTGTGCATGTGTGTACGTTTGTGTGCGCGTGGTCTCGTGTGCGTTTGGTTGCGCAAGTGGAAGCACAAGGGGTATTTTTTGTCACAAATGGGCGTGGCTAAGTGTTTGTTTTCGTGTCCGACTGTGTTTGGGGCATATCATGCGCGCGTATGCATGCATCTACGTATGTATACTGGGACAAGGGTCAGTTTGCGTGCTCGCGCGCACGCGCGCATCTGGAGCAACTGCTTCTGGGCGTGGGCTGGAAGGAGTTCCAGGAAGGCCGGTGATCTGGAACACACCCTGTGGTTGTCCGAGCCCCAGACTCCGGTTGTGTCCTTCATTCCAGGGCAAAATGATAAGGTCCGGAGGCACTGGGAGATTTTGATATGGGGACCATCTCATTCTCGGAGTTGATTTAGGTTCAGACTTTCCTTACACCCCTTTCCTTCAATACGGCGACGTACTGACTCAATCGCTTCTCTCTCTCTCTCCCTCCCTCACTATCTCTCTCACACACACTCTCTCTCGCTCTCTTTCTCACTTTCTCTCATTTTCCTCTCACTTACCTTGACTTTAACAAAGCGTTCGACAAGGTGCCATACCAGAGACTACTAAATAAAATCAAAGCCCATGTCATAGGAAGAAAAGTGTTAGAATGGATTAGAGCTTGGATTAGTAACAGAAAACAGCGGGTCACCATAAATGGAGTAAAATCTAGGTGGGGCAATGTTACTAGTGGTGTCCCCCAGGGCTCGGTTTTGGGTCCCTTGTTGTTCTTTATGTACATAAACGACTTAGACGATGGGATAAATAGTGATGTTAGTAAGTTTGCGGACGACACTAAAATAGGACGCCTAATTAGGTCAGGAGACGACGCAGAGATTCTGCAGGATGATCTTAACAAATTGTTAACATGGTCGGTGAAATGGCAAATGAACTTCAATATCTCTAAGTGTAGCGTGTTAAACGTAGGGCTACACAACCCCAAAAATATATAAAGCTTAGATAACACGCTTTTAGAGAAAACTGAGTGCGAGAGAGACTTGGGAGTCCTTGTGAGTCCGGACCTTAAAACCAGAAAACAGTGCATTAGCGCCAGAAATAAAGCTAACAGGGCATTAGGTTTCATTGCTAGAACGGTAACGAATAGAAGTGCAGAGGTAATTATCAAACTCTATCTAGCAATAGTTAGACACATCCTTGACTTTACGGTACAGTTTTGGTCTCCGTCCTACAGAATGGACATCAATTCACTAGAATCAGCACAGAGAAGAATGACCAAACTGAAATATGGACTCGGAAATTTTCCTTACGAAGAGAGGCTTAGGCACCTTAACTTACACTCTCTGGAAAGACGCAGAGTGCGTGGTGATCTAATAGAGGTGTTAAAGTGAATCAAAGGCTTTAACAAGGGTGATGCAAACAAGGTCATCATATTAAAACAACAGGGCAGGACTCGCAGTAATGATTTTAAACTGGACAAATTTAGATTTAAGAAGAAAATAGGCAAGAATTGGTTTACTAATAGGGTGGTCGACGAATGGAATAAACTTAGTAACCACGTAGTAAGCGCTGAAACTATCATTTGTTTTAAGAAACTATTAGACAACATTATAGATGGGATGACAGGTGATGATGGATACGGAGCTGCCTAGTGTAGGCCTTATGGTCTCTTGCAGTCTCCTTCATTCTTTTGTTCTTATGTTATGTTCTTATGTTTGTCACACTTTCCATCAGTTCCCTCCCTCACTCTCTCTTCTCTCTCTCTCTCTCTCTCTCTCTCTCTCTCTCTCTCTCTCTCTCTCTCTCTCTCTCTCTCTCTCTCTCTCTCTCTCACTCACTTTCTCTATCGCTCTTTTTCTCACTTTCTATCATTTTTCTCTCACTTTGTCACACTTTTTTCCATCAGTTTCTCCCCCCTCTCTCTCTTTCTCTATCTTACTCATTCTCTCTCATTCTCTCTCTTTCTCTCTCTCTCTCTCTGTCTCACTCTCTCTTTCGCCCTCTCTCTCTCTCTCTCTCTCTCTCTCTCTCTCTCTCTCTCTCTCTCTCTCTCTCTCTCTCTCTCTCTCTCTTTCAAATTTTCTCTCACCTTGTCTCTCACTTTTTCTGTCAGTTCCCCCCTCTCTCTCCCTTTCTCTCTCTCTCTCTCTGTCCCTCCCTCTCTCTGTATCTCTCTCTTTTTTATCTTTCTCTATCTTTCTCTCTCCCTCTCTCTCTCTCCCTGGTGTGTCACAAACATGATTGAAATCGCCCACCATGCAAGACGACAGCAGCAGCAATAGGAGTACCTTCCGCTGCCGCCTGTGGGGAGTGCTTCTCTTTTCTACTGCCCCCTATCACCCTCTGACTAGCTATACTATTCCACCTCCTCTCCACAAGGTGTGCCTTACATAAACACCACCGCACGGGCTCAAACAAAGCCCGTGGGAGTGATTCTTCACTCCCGAATTTCGAAAAAAATGGGAGACCCCCTCCCTCCCTTCCTCCCTCCCTCCCTCTCTTGGGTCGAGGCGATGACCAACGAGGCCGAGCTCAGCGCAAGACTCCGCTCGCCTTCCTGCACCCCAAGGGTTGCGCACGACAACCACCGTTGGTGAATTCACAAGGCTTGTCCTAGCTGACGCCAGACGATTTTATTGAAATTAGGGAGGGACCTTATGTTGAAAGAGTTAATGATTTCTCAGGCGCATCACTACGATGACACCATTAAAATAAATAAATAAATAAATAAATAGATGAATAAATAGATAAATAAATAAATAGATAAATAAATAAATGAATAAAGAAGTAAATAAATATATAATTGAATAAATAAATAAATAGATAAATAGATAAATAAATACATGAATGAATGAATGAATGAATGAAAATAAATAATTAAATAAATAAATAAATAAATGAATAAATAAAATAAACGAGGGAGAGAAAAAATAGAATGAACCAAAAATAAGAGAAACGTAATTTAAATAAATAAAATAAATAAATAAATAAATAAATAAATAAATAAATAAATAAATAAATAAATAGATAAATAAATAAATAAATAAATAAATAAATGAAAATAAAATAAAATAAACGAGGGAAAAAGAGAAAAAATAAAGTGAACAAAAAAATAAGAGAAAAGTAATGTAAATAAATAGATAAATAAACAAGGAAAAGACAAGAAAAACAAAAAACAAAACAAAAACAAATACAACAAAAACAACAAAGAACAGACGAAGTGTAAAAAATAAAAGAAAAATTGAAATTGAAGAATGTAAAGGTGAAACAGAGAGCAGCTAAACTAATACAAATATATAATTTTCTCTTTATAAAATATTTTTCTATTATAATATACAGTGCCTCTATGCTCTTAAGTGGTTGCACATCAATTCAAGGTCAAAACGTCATCAATCCCCATCGGCTCCTGTCAGTCACTAACAGTTTCCTCATCACGATGGGCTCCTAGCCGTTGGCCCTCTACATCCAGTAGCCATGAACTAATTACTATAAAAAAAATCCTTATCCAATCGCCACTATGAGCACTTCGTTGAACGTTGGGATCACTTTCATCGACAACGTTATCATCATCATCATCATCATCATCATCATCATCATCATCATCATCATCATCATCATCATCATCATCATCATCATCATCATCATCATCATCATCATCATCATCAAAATCACCATCACCATCACCATCACCATCACCATCACCATCATCATCATCATCATCATCATCATCATCATCATCATCATCATCATCATCATCATCATCATCATCATCATCATCATCATCATCATCATCATCATCATCATCATCATCATCATCATCATCATCATCATCATCATCATCATCATCACCATCACCATCACCATCACCATCACCATCACCATCACCATCATCATCATCATCATCATCATCATCATCATCAATCATCACCATCACCATCACCATCACCATCACCACCACCACCACCACCACCATCATCATCATCATCTCATCATCATCATCATCATCATCATCATCATCATCATCATCATCATCATCATCATCATCATCATCATCATCATCATCATCATCATCATCATCATCATCGTCATCATCATCACCACAGCCACCACGACCACGATCACTACCACGACCAGGACTACAACCACCCCCACAACAACCACCACCATCACCATCACCATCACCATCACCATCACAATCACAATCACAATCACCATTATCACTACCATCACCACTACGATTGCCATCACCACCACCACCACCACCACCACCACCACCACCACCACCACCACCACCACCACCACCACCACCACCACCACCACCACCACCACCACCACCACCACCACCACCACCACCACCACCACCACCACCACTTCCACTTCCACCACCATGTCCACTTCCACCACCACTTCGACTAACACCACTACTACCACCACAAATACCATGGCCACGATCACCTCGACCACCACCACCACCACCATGATCGTCGTCACCATAGGGGAACGTGCAACACTCACCTTTCCGAACCCCTTCCCGCCCTGCTGACACTGACTGACGTGGAAGCTGCCGAAGGAGTCCTGTCAGGGCCTTCGATACCGAGCCAGGGTGGGGGAGGGAGGGAAGGGGTTAGGTGAGCGGTGATGGGTGGGTGGGGGTTGGGTGAGAGAGCATGTTTGTGTGTGTGAAGTTGGGGGGTGGCGGCGGCGTAATGGTCCCGTACAATAACAGTGTTGCTACCGCTTATAAAGATAATTAAGATAGGTGCGGTTCGTCTGCCAGGCCGGGGAGTGTGTGTCTAATAATGCATTACGCCGCCGAGCTGATAATTGCTGCCCCTGTCAGGCCGGCGGACCCAGTTTCAATCCCGTGCACTGGACACTTTAGGGCGACTCCCGCTAGGTACTCCGCTAATAGAACGGTTAATGACTCCCCAACCGTCGCAGGAACCGCCTCTGAGAGTTCTGCCGGACGAGATTGAATGTCATGACTGTTCACTCATTCTGAAGCTCATTTTCTCTCCTTCCCTCTCCCTCCCTCCTCCTTCCCCGCCTCCGTCGCAGGAACGGGTCAGATGGCGCAGGCAGGTGGCAGCTGGATGCAGCTGGTCTCGCCCTGCACGTGCGGTAGTTCCTTGTATAATGGGATGTAGAAACGGATCGTGCGAAGGTGATCGGGTAGTTTCTTTTGCAGAGTACTACAAGTACCGTTTCTTTTAGGCGAGGCGGTAGCAGGTTTTTTTTTGGATACGGCAGAAACCTTTTCCTTCAAGAAAGAAGTGGAGGAAGAATCTCTGACCAGTGGTTAGTGCGTGGAAGGTCCTAAAATTTGTTGGTTCCTTTTTTGGGTTCCCCTGTGATCATATTCTTGTTGTACTTGGACACCTGTTTTGGCTCTTCTTCCTTTACCGGGCCAAGCAGTGCTCTATTACCGTCCGACGCAAGTGCCAGATTCCTTGCTTCTCTAGTTAAAGAAATATGAAATATGAATTTATCCGTATAGCATGAAAAAGTAACAAAAGAAAAAACACGGAAGGACTTCGACACGTTCGGTGTAGTTCTTGCGATCGTAAATTGTGCGGTAGGTCAGGGGTTGCCATTCATACATCGGATATGAACAAGTTAATCTACGTTAGCAAATGCGCCCTAGGGGGGGAGAAGCGTGAACTTTGCTACGTGGCCGTAAGGAGGTAAATGACACACGTCACGTGAGGATTAAAAAAAAAAAAAAAAAAGGGAGAGGGTGAAGAAAAACGACACTGACTACAAAGACTCGAATTTAGAGGATTTACGAGTTAATCTTGAAAATTACAGTGCACAGCTTTACTTGCCTTGGCCTTCCCCACCCGAACCTCCTCCCCCGCCTTCCCTTTGGCAGTCGTACCAACAGCAATCAATAAATGAGAATGATTCCAGATCCGAGACGACGAGTACTATAGTAATCAGGTAAGGTTGGCGCCACTGATTTCCGTGTAGTTTATACACTCTATTCTGGTTGACGCTAAAGGATTTTATTCTGATAAGAGCTGACCAGACACACAGGGATTGAAGGTACCCTGATCAACCCACATGTCCCCTCGTCACACTAGAGGTATTTTGTTCAAGCTTACGCCTGAGGTTTTTATTCAGTTGAGAGGGAACTCGGAGTGCGAAGGTTCGTAAAAATAGAAGAAGAAGAAAAAAAATACATAAAACTTAATAGTAAACTTGGGGACGGACGTGTTTTAATGACCACCAAGGTTAAGACACGCTACTGTAGCGTTACGTTGGCACCAACAACGCTGTTCTGGATCAAGCCAAAAGGCTCTCACTCAGCACAGGTGGCGACATTTAGTAAAACATTAAAGACTTCACGGTCTATTTTGATATTTGAAGTAGTTGTATATAGAATACAAAGAATCAGTTTTTGGTTAGAAAAAAATCTGACCTTGTTTTATGAATTTAAATTAATCAATACTTTTGATATGGATTCAGTAACTGGCATGGTGAAACAATTTACACGTGTCTTTACAGCGCTAAATTTGGTCTTTGGAAAGATATTCCTCCAACGTGGAAAAACGTAAAAATGCACGCCGACAGGCGAAGAGAGACAGAGAGAGAGAGAGAGAGAGAGAGAGAGAGAGAGAGAGAGAGAGAGAGAGAGAGAGAGAGAGAGAGAGAGAGAGAGAGAGAGAGAGAGAGAGAGAGAGAGAGAGAGAGAGAGAGAGAGAGAGAGAGAGAGAGAGAGAGAGAGAGAGAGAGAGAGAGAGAGAGAGAGAGAGAGAGAGAGAGAAAGAGAAAGAGAAAGAGAGAGAGAGAAAAGAGTAAAATGAAAGAGGAGAGAGAAAACGAAAAGAGAAGAAAAATAGAAAAAGAGTATAAAGATAAAAAAGAAAGAAACAGAGGCAAGAAAGATAAATAGATAGATAGAGAGAGAGTCACAGTATAGACGACGGTGATTTTTTTTTCTTATCAAAACAAATAATGAAAAAAATCAACCACTACATGTAAAGACTGGCCATATGGACTTCCCAGTATAAGAATAATAAAGGCAAGAACAACAGCATCAACAACAAGAGCTGAACCAACAGCAGCAGAAGCGACAACAGCAATAAGTAACAGCAACAACAACAGCAACAACAATGACAGATACAACAACAATAACAACATCATCAGAATCAACAACGATAATAACAACAGCAACATGGGCACCAGCATCAACAATTACAGCAGCAGCAGCAAAGGCAACAATGATAACTTCAGCAACAACGACAAAATCGTTTCAAGTCATAAGGTTTGATAGAGCTGTGTTGTGTTCAATCGGGACTTTGGTCATTCAACTCCAGTTTTGTAACGCGTAATTGCAACACAGACCACCACGAAGGGATTATAAGCACACTACACGCACACGTACAGTTGGGGAAATGAGCTCTTCGGCACATTGCAATAATAAGAAGAAGAAGAAAACTAAAGGGACTTTATTTCAGTTGTAATGAAGAACGCCTTTTGATTACGTTCTATAAGAATATATATATGAATAGATTAATAAATGAATAAATAGATGAATAGGTGAATAATTAATAGATAAATAGGTAGATAAAAAAAAAGAAAAACAAAAGAATAGATAAACAAGAAACATAGATAAATAAATAAATAAATAGATAGATAAATGAATAAACAAAGAAATAAGTGAAATAATGAACAAATAAATAAATACATAAATACGCACCTTTACAGTGTCGAGGACCTTGTTGCTCCAACCGTACAACTTCTTATGTTCATACTTGCACGTAATGTGTCACTAATGTACATGGTACCCTAAGTCACGATCGATCTTTTGCGGAAGTACAACAGCTAACGGACGCATGCGCAAACGATTCCTCCTACTCGCTTATTTGACATCCATTGTCATCATAAAAACACCTTGTATGGCTCTTTTCACACGTATCGACTTTTCGCCGTCCACGACACGACGTCGTGGTCTCAAATAACCATGGACACTTTCACACGTGGTCGTGACGTGTGAAAACGTCCACAGACACCCATATTGATTTGAGAGTACGACGTCGTGTCGCGGACGGCGCACGGCGAAAAGTCGATGCGTGTGACGGCGATCTTAATTCTTCAACAATTTTTTTTCCCGAAAGATGACGAGCACGTGATTACACCTGTCATGGGAACGTTGATTCGCGTGGTGATACGGCGTGGAGGGACAGGTCTTTGGCAAGGGAGTATTAACTATTTTCACGGTCATATTCGTAAATGTGATTATCTTTAACGAATCAAACAGTGGGTATAAAAGTCAGCTGAGGTAGATTGTTACTCGATCCTGTGAATAAAAGGGTTTCATGTCACCTGCAATCGTAATTGTATTTTTTCTTTCATCACAGACTAGATTCTTATTTCTTGCTACCTAAGAACCAGACGATATCATGACAACTTTCTCGCTTTTGATAAAAGTGGATAATATTTTAATTTTACTTAATGACTTCTGCAACGTATGGTGGACACTTCCTTTGCCTTCGTAACTAAACGTTTTTCTTTTTTGGTCAAATTATGACAACGAGCAGTGTGGCAGGAGTCGGGGATGACCCTTGATCCACGAAATGCTAAGATGGGACAATTATGAGGGTTTGGACAAGGGTGGGATGGGTATAAGAACATAAGAACATAAGAATAAAGGAGACTGCAAGAGACCATAAGGCCTACACTAGGCAGCTCCGTATCCATCACCATAATTCTTGCCTATTTCCCTCTTAAATCTACATTTGTCCTGCCCTGTTGTTTTATTATGATGACCTTGTTTGCTTCACCCTTGTTATAGCTTTTGATCCACTTGAACACTTCTATTAGATCACCCCGCACTCTGCGTCTTTCCAGAGAGTGTAAGTTTAGGTGCCTAAGCCTCTCTTCGTAAGGAAAATTTCCGATTCCATGTATCATTTTGGTCATTCTTCTCTGTACTGATTCTAGTGAATTGATGTCCATTCTGTAGGACGGAGACCAAAACTGTACCGCATAGTCAAGGATGGGTCTAACTATCCTAGCAATGAAGCCTAATGCACTGTTAGCTTTATTTCTGGCGCTAATGCACTGCTTCCTGGTTTTGAGGTCCGGACTCACCAGAACACCCAACTCCTTCTTGCACTCAGATTTGTCTAAAAACGTGTTATTTAAATTGTATTCTATTTTCGGGGTTGTGTAGCCCTACGTTTAACACACTACACTTAGAGATATTGAAGTTCATTTGCCATTTCACCGACCATGTTAACAATTTATTAAGATCATCCTGCAGAATCTCTGCGTCGTCTCCTGACCTAATTAGGCGTCCTATTTTAGTGTCGTCCGCAAACTTACTAACATCACTATTTATCCCATCGTCTAAGTCGTTTATGTACATAATGAACAATAAGGGAAACCGATTTCCTCCTATGTCATGGGCTTTGATTTTATCTAGTAATCTCCGGTGTGGTGCCTTGTCGAACGCTTTGCTAAAGTCAAGGTAAATAACATAGGGTGGGTCTATGCTTTAACTCGGCCAATCCCCTTATAAGGGGGAAAAGACCTTTTGGTATATGTATGGACACAGTAGCGACGCATTTTATTGAAAGGAGTGTTGGATCTTTAGTGAAGCGAAACAAATCCAATCGCGTTGAGTTTTGGTTTTTCAAATTTTTATTTCATCTCAGAAGAACCGAATTAACCTTTTAAGATGTCGTACTCATTCTTGCTGTCACCAGATGATTTTATTTTGACGATGAGGAACTCTCTCCTTAGAAAAAGCGCTTTTAGATATATCTAGCATTCATTCTAACTGCAGAGGAGATTTGTATTCATCACCGAGCGTCCTGATTTTGCAAATGTAATTTATTTTCATAAATCACACAGTACTGTCTTAATTCTAACTAACCATGGAAAATAAAATCATTACATAAAATTTGAACCCATTTCCATAACCCTTCCCACCCCCCCAAAAAAGAGAAAAGATAAAAATCATTACAAATATATCACGATTCATAATGCTTCCGATGCAAATATATCCCATATATCACTCTGTCAGTAGGGAAACTATTACATACAGGCCAGTCCATCATTATTCCATCCATCATGGGAGATAGCATCCTATCAGTACTATATCTCCGGTATATATATCAGCCCATCAGTACTGCTGCCAGAACCAGTCGATAGAACACTTGCTACCTGGGCGACTAAAGCATCAGTTTGGTCGATCTTATCTTAAGATGACCCTTTAACACAGTAGCATTTCTTTTTTTTATGTTTTGATTTTTTACCAATTTGTTTTTATTTATACTTTGATATTTTATTTTGATTGTTTTTTATCTATATTTTTACCTTTTTTATTATTATTTTATTTTTCATCTTTAAGTCGAAATAACGAGTGGTTTACGCTTGAAGACATATACGCACAGAGGAACTGAACGCGTACAAGTAATAAAGCAAATATTTAAGGAAGTTAGCAGAACGGAAAGAGAGTAGAAATTAGAAATGATCAATATTTCTTTTTTAGCGTCTTTCTCATCTGGGGGGGGGAGGGATATGACCTTTGTAAAGACGGGGGGGGGGAGACTATTCGAAAGAACAGCTTCAACCTGATAGATTTCTATCTGATCGAGAAAAAAACAAATCATGCGGATGAATACTTTAAGAGCCCCCGCCCACCCTAGGAATGAAGAGATTGAGCTATTTCAATTAAGCTCTCTGACCTAATGACTTTGCTCTTTATCACGGCCAAGAAAAATTGATTCTATTTGGATGAAGGGTATCAGCGTAGAAATTGTGATAACATTATTTCTAAAAAAAAAAAAAAAAAAAAAAAAAAAAAAAAATAAATAAATAAATAAACAAATAAATAAATAAGTAAACAAAAAACAAACAAACAGATAGATAGATAAATAGATAGATAGATAAATGAATAATAAAATTAAAATTGAATAAGATAAAATAGAATAAAATAAAATGAAATAAGCATATAAATGAACACACAAATACACAAATAAATAGATAAACAAACAAAAAATAAGTAAATAAAAATAACTGTGACAACCTTTCAATCTTCTCGTAATTAATCACTATTATGACATAAACCTCCGTCAGCGGCATCTGAAGACCGTCAATCGTCTACGCATCTTGTGTTGGTTAAGATCAGACAATTTTGTTCAGCTGGAGGAAACCTCGATTCCTCAAAAGACTAATCCAGATAGGTTTCAACCATCCTAAAGATACGTCCCTCGAAATATTATTACTAATGTCATATAATTGCTGCCGATTTTTTTTTTTTTTTTTTTTTTGTGGTGGTGGAACGATAATGTGGCATCAGCGAACAATACTCAAAGAAGGGATATGGTGGAAGCATAAAAACAAGTGAGATATGAAAATGTGTGCAGGTTGAAGGACATCATCCCACCGTAAGAAAAAGAAATGAAATAAAACAAATGAAATGACAGAGAATAAGATGGAGCAAAAATAAACAAATCAAGTAAAAAAAACAGAATAAAATAAAAATAAAGATAAAAGAAAATCAATTAAATCAGTACAAAAAAAATTGAAATACAAGAGTAGAATATCAAATAAAATAGAAAATAAGAATAGAAAAATAATGTAATGAATTAAGATGGACAAAATGAATAAGATAATATAGAATGAAAGAAAACACATAAAAATAAAATAAAACAAAACAAATCGAATGAATAAACAGATCTATGAATTTATATATAATCATATGAATCAAGAAACACAGCAAGGTAGAATATAACAAGAAATATAAGTAACTTGGTAGAAGATAAAGTCGACAGAGGCGAGTTTACATTCAGTCCATATTTCCCACAGCAAGTGGCCTATTCAATAAGAAAATGATCATCAACAGTTACCTGCAGGTGGCAGTCCCAGGAGACGGACGTCAGAGAGAACCATCTCCCTGCCATATACCTCCAGCATCCTCAATTTCATCTGGACGTGCAGCCCCGAAGGGCTGGCACTCGATCCATGGACCGGGTTTAGGATCTCTATCGAATCTAAATGTATTTCCTC
>NC_134818.1:23085834-23095834 GCF_046742065.1 Oratosquilla oratoria | reverse complement strand
AGCGGTAAAGGATTCTTTGTTGAAGTCTTTAATTATGAATATGTAATATGCATGATTGAAAGAACACCAGAGACCTTGAATTAAGGTTTAAGTGTATGTGTGTGTGTGTGTGTGTATGTGTGTGTGTGTGTGTGTGTGTGTGTGTGTGTGTGTGTGTGTGTGTGTGTGTGTGTGTGTGTGTGTGTGTGTGTGTGTGTGTGCGCGTGCGCGCGCATATGTGAGTGTTTACATATATATGTGTGCGTTTATTTTTTTTGTGTGTGTGCGTGCGTTTGGGAGTGTCTGTGTGTGTGTATGTGTGTGTGTGTGCGTATGTGTGTGTGTGTGTGTGTGTGTGTGTGTGTGTGTGTGTGTGTGTGTGTGTGTGTGTGTGTGTGTGTGTGTGTGTGAAAAAATAATAATAATAGGTTTATTGAAATAGCAGTGATACACTGACAATAATACAATACAGTAATTATATGAGTAATACGCCTAGTCTAAGTTTTACAATGAGTTTATTATGCAAACAATGATGTGTGTGTGTGTGTGTGTGTGCGTGTTAGTGCGTGTGTGTATGCATGTGAATGTATGCAGTTAAAAATTTTAGCACTATCAAGTGCCAGACGATTCTATTCATATACGAGAGAGCCCTACAACAAATGTCAATGAGATCCTCTCATTCAGAACAACCTCATGAAGTCGACATCTTTGTCACGGCAACCCGGTTGTTAAAATTCGCCCTGGATGATGTCGTCAGACGATTTTATTAAAGTGAGGGGGTGGGTGGGTCTTGGGGACACAACGGAGGGCTCTGTAGATCGAAGCCCATTTTTTCCAAGCCCAGAATCTCCTCCACCCATCCCCACCTCATACAGGTCTTCCACTCGAGCCGGAACAAAATTGTTTGAGGTAGGTGTGTATGAACGCGCGCACGTACACTACACATCGATATATAATGGAAATATAAACATATCAGAGAGAGAGAGAGAGAGAGAGAGAGAGAGAGAGAGAGAGAGAGAGAGAGAGAGAGAGAGAGAGAGAGAGAGAGAGAGAGAGAGAGAGAGAGAGAGAGAGAGAGAGAGAGAGAGAGAGAGAGAGAGAGAGAGGAGAGGGAGAGAGAGAGAGGGAGAGAGAGAGAGAGAGAGAGAGAGAGAGAGGAGAGAGAGAGAGAGAGAGAGAGAGAGAGAGAGAGAGAGAGAGAGAGAGAGAGAGAGAGAGAGGGAGAGAGAGAGAGAGAGAGAGAGAGAGAGAGAGAGAGAGAGAGAGAGAGAGAGAGAGAGAGAGAGAGAGAGAGAGAGAGAGAGAGAGAGAGAGAGAGAGAGAGAGAGAGAGAGAGAGAGAGAGAGAGAGAGAGAGAGAGAGAGAGAGAGAGAGAGAGAGAGAGAGAGAGAGAGAGAGAGAGAGAGAGAGTCAGTCTAAACGAATTTCGATTTCACGGCAATCTCGAGGGGCGATTTCCATCAGACAACTCGTCGTAACGAAGTCAGCAAAAATCGATCGACGATCGACGACCCTGGGAACGAGGGGAGGGGGTGGAGTAGTGGGGGAGTGGGAGGGGGTGGGGGAGATCGTATCTCTCCACATCTCGATCTTGATTCCGATCTCGCACAAGAGGGGCGGGCGAATTCTTTTGGATTAAAAGATAACAATGTTTTTTTTTTTTTTGAAAATTCAGAGTGTCTTAGTCGGATATTGTGCTTGGAAGGCAGGGAACTGAACAAAAAAGATAAACGAATAAATAAGTAAATCAATAAAGAAATGGATAGATGAATAAATGAAACTAAACAAACAAATGAATACATAGATAAAAAGGTAAAAAATTAAATAAGTAGAAAAATAGATAGATAATTAAATAAACACGTACATAAATAAACAAATAAATAAATGAATAAACAATTGAATAACTGAATAAACAAACAAATAAATAGATAAGTAAACAAGTAAATAGATAAATGAATGAATAGATAAATAGATAAATAAAAAACAGCTAAATGAATAAATGAATAAATGAATAAACAAATAAATAATTAGTTGAATAAAAAAATAAATAAACAAACAAAGAGAAATGCATAATTGGGCTCGCTTGCAGTGTTATTTCATCGACTACTGTGGCAAGCTGTTTCTGTCCCGGGAAGGCGTCAGCCGTTAAGCGGGCCCTACACGATCAATAATATTGCGCAATATTCCGTATTGTACAATGTTATTGACGGTGTAAGGATGGTATTGAGAGACACACGTGTTTGGTCTGTACATTCGATGTCTTCAACATATTGTGTCATTCTTCAAAACCATCCCTATACCGTCAATAATATTGTGGAATACGGAATATTGCGCAATAATATTGATCGTGTAGGGCCCACTTTAGTGCCACCTGGATGAAGCTCTTGTCCTGATCATCCGATACATAATAAAAGAAGCTTTATGTCGTCAGTCAAAACAAAATCTAAAACTGTAATAGGAAGCGGCATACGGGAGATGAGTATGAAAAAAAACTTGAGCATTTGTATGAAATGAATAGGAAAATATAAAGATAAAATATAAAATATAGAAATATAAAATAAAAGGAAAATCGCCATGCAAGAAGGGGGCTGGAAGAAAGGCGATTTTTACTCAACCCGATATCCAAACACACAGAGTTGAGGTGGTGAACTCGGATGAAGTTAAGCGTCTCCCGGTGTGAGCTCTCCATCACCTCTCCCCCCTCCCCCCAAAATCCGAATGATGATGTATACAAGTTCGATTTCTTTGCAAATAAAGTCGAATTTATTAAGTAAAATCAGTCACCAGAAAACAAAGGTAAAGTGGATGAAATCATGAACAACACATTGAAGACAATCTGACACTACAATCAAGCGTCCGAGGGTTTCAGTTCCTTGTGTTGGAGAAGAAAAGCTCTTATCAAATAATCGTTCCTTTACTAGACGGACCACCAAAATGTCAGCCACTGTCAGGCGGTGTGGCGCCTCTGTCGGCTGACAGCAAGAGAGTAGAGGGGGAGGAAATACACGAAAAAGCGAGGAGACACGCTGACAAAGCCCTGACAATATCCCTTTCGGGAATTTAAATCAATTCGACCTATTTTCCGCCCGAGTGTGGCCGCTCAGGTTCAGATCAATTGGAAGTCGGACTGTGTTCTCTTCGTCCTTTTATTACTGTGATCAACTACGGAATACATACCAAGAGGGTTCTCAGAGAAGTCCCATGTATTTTCGTCGTTCATTCAGTCGTTGATCATGATCGATGACGTGGTAATTAGGAACAATTAGGGCCCTCGTTGCAAGAGAAGGCTGTGATCAGACTTGGGGTAATCGCTGTCGAACAGACTCGACAGCTTTGATTCAGTGACTCCCACGAGTCGATCGTCTGAATCGAGTCTGTGTCCTCAGCATCCGGCTACCAGTAAGTCGGTGTGGTTAGGGAGCACAACGCTATGCAGTCCACCATAATTTTACGTCGATCAAAACAAGACGTCGTGCGGGCTTGGCTATCGATGACTCAGAGCAGATCAACGTCGTCCCTAGAAGCATCACAAAAAAAAAAAAAAAAAAAAAAAAAAAAAAAAAAAATCCACATAATTTAGACGCTATTTTACGTGTTTATGTCTTTCTTTACTATTGTTATCAACTACCATTATTATCATAATCATTATCATTGTTATTATTACTATCATTGCCATTGTTATCATTATCACTATTATTATTACCATCATCACTATTATTATTGTTACTATTAGTACTATTATCATTACTATTATTATCATTATTATTATTATTATTATTATTATTATTATTATTATTATTATTATTATTATTATTATTATTATTATTATTATTATTATTATTATTATTATTATCATTATTATTATTATTACTATTATTACTATTATTATCATCATTATTATCATTATTACTATTATCATTATTGTCATTATTCATCTATTTTTCTGCTTATTTGTCTCTTTACTTATTTACCTACATATCTGTTTATTTATTCTTGTATCTGAGCCCGTTATAAGTCGTAATGTCTCATGCTTTATCATCGTAAGCCACTATATTGCCCAAAAAATGAGTGTGTATATATATATATATATATATATATATATATATATATATATATATATATATATATATATATAAATATATATATATATATATATATATATATATATATATATATACTGAGTTAAACACCACAGCACTGTCACAATTATTTATCTTCCTAATATTTTCAGTTCTCCTCACAATAGTTCTGACTTTGGGAGGGTGATCGAAAACCAACTGTCCAAAGTTATCCATTTTAATAACAAATTTGATGTTTCGACTTCAAGGAGTCATTCTCAAAATAATTACATTTATCACAACACAATTACACATAACACAGAACAACTACATTTTCATGGACTGAACAAGGCGACGTCTTTCCATATACATGGAAAGGCTTATAATGGTGTGTGGCTTGATGACCTGACCCTAGCAGATCACCTTAGGGGAGGGGAAGGGGGAGAGGGAGGGGGAGGAGTAAGGGGGGTCGAGGCAGTAGGCAATGCGAGATGTCTTGATGAGCTATTGAACAAGGGAATGGCCGTAACCATATTAGATTGTATATTAATGCTAGGAGCCCATTCCCTGATATACATAGCCTCTAGCATCCTTAATTCTCTAACATCATTACATTGTGTAACTACTTCAGTGTTGTTAACAATGGTTGCTCTATCAAGGGAAGATTGATTCTCGTGATGCATCAATCTTCCCTTGATAGAGCAACCATTGTTATATATATACATGTATATATATATATATATATATATATATATATATGTATATGTACATATATGTTTATATATATATATATATATGTATATATATGTACATATATATATATATATATATATATATATGCATATATATATATATATATATTTACAGAAATATATATATTATATATATATATACATATATATACATATATATATATGTATATATATAATTATGTAAATATATATATATATATATATATATATATATATATATACAGTATATATGTACACGCATATATATATGTCCATATATATATATATATATATATATATATATATATATATATATATATATATATATATATATATACATATGTGCATATATATATATATACACATATGTGCATATATATATACACGCATATATATGTGCATATATATATATACAGTATATATATATATATATATATATATATATATATATGTATATATATATGTGCATATATATATACACGCATATATATGTGCATATATATATATATATATATATATATATATATATACTGAATGGTTCCAATTTAACAGATTAACATCTTTTGAACCACAATTCACTTTTAATTCCATGATATCACAGTTGAGACTAATGAGGAGTTCGAAGGAAGCATATGTTGGAAAGTGAAACGTGGGTTTAGTCACTGACGCTTTGTCATGTCCGAGCTGAGTTTGAGTCCTCGGCTCGACAACGTTTGAATTTCTAACATATGCTTCCCTTAAGCTCCTCATTAGTGTCGACTGCGATGGCATGGAATTAAAATTGAATTGTGGTTGAAAAGATATATATATATATATATATATATATATATATACATATATATATATATATATATATACATGTATATTATATATATATACATATATATATATACATGTATATTATATATATATACATATATATATATGCATATATATATATATGTGTATATATATACATATATATATGTATATGTATACATATGTATATATATAAATATATATATTGTGTGTGTGTGTATACATTTGTATATATATATATATATATATATATATATATATATATATGTGTGTGTGTGTGTGTGTATACATTTGTATGTATATATATATATGAATATATATATATATATATATATATATACATATATATATATATATATATATATATATATATATATATATATATATATATGTGTGTGTGTGTGTGTGTGTGTGTGTGTGTGTGTGTCTTCACATTGGTCTTTGGATCACGTGTTGGACTCGTGATCGACAGCTATTTCCCTCCCGGAAGAGAGCTCAGAGCTCGTATGACCGATCTGTGGGTAAAGCTATGACCTTTCACACACACACTCACACACACACACACTCAACTCCCCGCCCACGAGAGTCAGAGTAACGACCCGAAGCGCAGCGATACCGAAATAATTTCGGCCCTGGGCAGGATTCGAACCAAGTACTGCGAGCACCACCGTACTTCGCTTTCCAGTGCTCTACCAACCGCGCCACCGAGTCGTGTGTGTGTGTGTGTGTGTGTGTGTGTGTGTGTGTGTGTGTGTGTACATATATAGTTCGAGATCCAGCTCACGCTTGAATGAAATCGTCTGCCTTTAGACAGTGGGTCATCGTATCAAAGAAGTTAAATGAAATCATCTTGAACTGAATTATTGTGAACTGGGATAATCCAAATTTGAACATCTTAATGTGTAGAGAAGTCTTAATATTCGACCAGTGCTCATACCCTCAATGCAAATAAAAGTCAGCAAGAAAGCAAACTGTACTGAGGGACAATTTCGAAAAATATTGAAATTATCTTAAGTAATACATAATTACAAATTTCGAACAACCCTGGACACTCGTCCGACCTACATAACAACTGTAGTTAACGTCGCTTTGTTATATCTATCGAACGTAGTTAGTTATTGTCTTTTGGAACGTTAGTCCATCTTGAAGTCGTTGTCCTGGCTTATGCCATCAATGCCATCAATTGATTCTATTAAACTTAGGGGTGGGGTTCTTCTGGTTCTAAAAAAATGTCCATAAAAGTCCTCAAGAGTCTCGACATCGAAGGAAGACTTCGAGTGAAAGAGACACCTAGAAGGTTCTTCAGAGTCCACCGAGCATCGTCACTGTCGGTGGGTCGACGGCGACCGGGGATCGAGTCCGACATTCAAAACGGTTACTGCGGTGGACGGTTGAAGCTTAGGACGGTTAAAGTGGCGCGTACAGTTGCAGGTGCAGACCACCAGCAGCAGCAGCAGACAAAGCAAAAACCGGAACGATTCAAGCGTGGGTTCTGAGGCTCCCCTCTTCTCCTTCTTACCATCCTCCTCCTCCTCTTACTTCTCTTTCTCTTCCTCTTCCTCCTCTTCTCATCCTCCTCTTCCTCTCCCTCCTTCTCCTCCTACCCCTCTCTCATCATTCCCTAACCTCGTTTTTAGTCTAGGGTCCCATCTTCCTTAGTCTAGAAAATTCTAGTTTTTGGTTCTTCTGTTCCTCTTTAATTTAGGTTCTACTAGTCACCCTTATGGCACTCTTTACATATTCTATCTTTACTAACGGCAGACAATTTTATTTAGCTTCGGGCCGGACCTCGTTGTACTGTGATACACTTTAGATATTATATTCTGGATAAAGCTTGGCGATTTATTTCACTTTAAGGGGGCAGGACCTCATAAACAAAGATTTAAGGTCTCTTCTTCTTCTTATACATCTTTTCCTCTTCTGGTAAATTCCCTCTGTATCTCCTCATACTTATCTGAGTCATTCTTACCTCTGTCCTCCTCCTTCTCTTCCGTTTTTTTTTTCTTTTCGAGATAGAAGCAGCTCTTCTCCTTACAGAGGAGTGGCAGAAAGGGTTAAACTCCTTCAGCCTTCGTACATTAAATTCTCATCAAATCTTTTCTCCTTCCTTTCCCCCGGCGCACCTTCCGTCTTCGACTTCCTCACTTTGACCCAATTCATCTCCTCTTGTCCTTTTGTAAGATGATTCCTCCGTTTCCACCTATACTGAAATAATTATTCTTTTTCCTTCCCTCTCATTTTCATCCTCCTCCTCCTCCTCCTCCTCGTCAATCCCTCCTGTGGTCTATTCAATTTAACTTGATTTTTTTAAAGACAAAAGCGTCCTCGGCCTTAGATAAATTTGCTGGCGAAATCATCACATAAACTCCAAGAGAAAGTTGAGGAAGTAACGGCAAAAATTATAAATCGACAAACTATTATCCGAATGCTCAACAGTGTGAGTGAGGCGAGTATCCACCGAGTTCAAACGAATTAACCGTAATCCCCGAAAGGTTCAACACTTCTCCTCTGACTCCTTTCTCTCTATTTTCCTCTTCTTTTGTTTTATTACTTTTTCTTTCTTTTTCAAATTTCCCTCTATTTTCCCTCGTCAAAGCCTCATCTCCCTTTGCAAAGCTCATCCCCATCTTCAATGCTATGACCAGTGTCTCTGTCCTAGAAGAAAATATATAGGCAGAGATGAAGTCATAGAATTGGTAAAGAAGAATTTCAATAAGGGTAGCGAAACGGAGGGAGAAGAATGAAGCTAAAAATTATTAGTATTATTTTTTAAGTGGAAATTAGTCTTCGACCATAAAATAATAGATACTACGTGACTGTGGTCCATAGGGGTGTCGGTAAAGTCCATAGAACAATGTCCGAATAAAAATGACGCAGTCAATATAGGGATCATGATGATGACTGACTGACTGACTGACTGATTGATTGATTGATTGATGATTCTGTTTTACGCCTCGAACTCTCTTGTCCAGGGTCCAGAGGACGGGGATCATTGCTCATAGTGGAAGACGCCCTTCCTATCCTCGATGCCGTGAGCAGGATTCGAACCCACGTGCATACCTTTCTTACGGCTACCAGCGGCACAAGGTACCACTGTACACCAATTGGAGAACATTTACCACAGATACACACACACACACACACACACACACACACACACACACACACACACACACACACACACACACACACACACACACACACACACACACACACACACACACACACACACACACACACACACACACACACACACACACACACACACACACACACACACACACACACACACACACACACACACACACACACACACACACACACACACACACACACACACACACACACACACACACACACACACACACACACACACACACACACACAATCACAACTATACGTTTCTGAACGTGTATCGTGTATGACGTCACACGTGGATCATATGTAGCACCCATGACGTCACACTTGGGTCACGTGTAACATTCATGTCACAGTTGGGTCACGTATAACGTGTATTACGTCACGCTTGGTCACGTGGAACCTCAGTGGCGTCACATAACCGTGTGGGACGTCGATCGAGTTTGGCCGACATCATCTGGAGAGGGTCCAGGGTATGTTCACCAATCCTGAACATTTCATCAAAATTCGTTATTAACTTTTTGCATAAAGTTGTTAAAAAACGAACGATTAAGCAAACAATCGTACAAACAAACGAACATAATATGGTTTAAGGTCACAAGCTCCCCCTATCAGAAGGCTAAGACGGTGTCCCTCACATAGGAATTTGTAGCGTGAAATTTAATGAACCATGCCCTTGGTTCAACTTCGCCGGTGGCAGGATTCGAACTGTCATCCCCTCGAACCTTCGCTGCAAGTAACGACGCCCTAACCCGCTCAGCCGAAAGAATAACACTTTTTGACTAAAGTAAAAAAAAAGAGGAAGAAAAAAAATTGGTGGTGGTGAAGGACAAGAGGAGCTAATTGAAGATCGAAAAGAGGAGGAGCTTTTGATGAAAGAACGCTGAAGAGCTTCCGCTATTGTATTGTTTGAGAGGCAACACGGCATTTCGAAGAGACGCCCAAAGAGTTTTCGCGATGACTACAATAGACTAAAAATAGATAAATAGATAAGGATATAACTGGATTGAATAAGATAATCGCCTAGTTTTCAGCAAATTTCTCAATCGAGATTCTCCGACTACTAATCCATGACCTTAGGGCGGTTGGCAACAGTCTTCGGAATATTGCATAGATGTGGGAATGTTTCTATATCGCTGGTTCTTAAGAGGAACAGAGGGGCAGTCACAGTATGTCAGCTCTTCGTGAAAAAAAAAGAAAAAAAAAAAAAAAAAAAAAGGGAAATGTCGGAATACTTGAATACTTTTAGCGCCCTTTCAGAGGACCTAGTTCCAGCTCCCAAGGACTGCACTTCCG
>NC_134818.1:23063334-23065834 GCF_046742065.1 Oratosquilla oratoria | reverse complement strand
GTAAGGGACATGGAACTGCCTAGTGTAGGCCTTATGGTCTCTTGCAGTTTTCTCCATTCTTATGTTCTTATTGCAAACTATCAGTCTCAACTCCATTTTGCTCTCCCCCACCTTCTTCGTTCAATATTAGTTGAACAATTGATCAGAATGAAATAGAATATTATGATAAAAGATAAAACAAAATAAGACAAGATAGAATAAAATTAAATAGAATTCAAATAATGATAGATGAATAGATAAATAAATAATTAAATAAGTAAATAAATAAGTAAATAATAAAAAATAATAGATAAACATAAATGAATGAATATACATATATATGTATATATATATATATATATATATATATATATATATGAATAAGTGAATGAATATATTAACAAATGAATAGGTAAACAAGAAATTTATAAATGAATGAATGAATGAATGAATGAATAGTTAAACGAAAATAAGAAATAATAATGTTATCAATGACATCACCATGTTGACAGGGTTAGGTCAAGGCGAGGCTACAGTAGCGTGTCTGACCCAGAGTAGCGTTGTTTAGCTCGCCCTCCCCCCTCACCCGCCCACCCCGATCCCCTCCTCTCGGTGGGGGACACTTCGCCGCTCGCCAGGCGGTCCCCATCACGCCGCGTGTCTCCTCCTCTGTAACTCCACATCTCTGAGTTTACTGGACACGTATTTGCACAGCTAAAGACTATATATGCGGAGTACAAATACGCCGCAACCCAGGATGGTCCTCGGGTTCAGACACTACACTGTAGTGCTGCTTCGGACTCTTCGGCTGACCGAGATCTCATGTCGCTGAGGAGTCGAGAAGGGAAGAAGGTGAGAGATCCTCCGCCGGGAGGCGCGCAGGTGCGGGCAAAACCATCATCTTTTCCCTGTGCACTTCGACTGTTAGGGCAGGTAACAATCACTGCTGGGAATAGGAAAGGAGTGCGGGATTCGAACCCAAAAACTAAGCGAGTGCGAGACCAGCACGCTTCCGTTTACGCTACCAGCGTACATAGTAGCCGAGTACCAACTCGAATGTCCCGGCCAAGTCAATGATCGATTCTCCTTTTTCTGGTAATCGACAGACGATTTCACTCAGTCAAAGAAAAGTTCTTCTTGGCTTTAAGAGCTGACATACAGTACATACATTTCTTCCTTGTTTCCTTTGGTTACCAGAGAATAACCAATGAAATATACATATCCGAAATATTATCATACAATGATAGTCTAATCTTTACGTTTACACCGGAAGAATCACTCAATCTACCATTGTCTCATGTTTCTTAAGGTGCGTGTACATATAATGTATATTAAAATCTAGCTAGACCTGGTCTTATCTAGCAAGATTAATCTAAAGTGTGTATACACTTCATTAAATTTTTCTCTCCCCAGAGTTTCGTTAAGCAGTGGTAGATTAAATGTAGCGAGATTGCTTCACCGTTAGTGTACGCTGGAGTTCGTCTGACGAGGAAGTCTTAGACAGTCAGAACCTAGACTTGTGTGTGGTAAGATGTCATGGCTGCGGATGCAATATCAGTCATAATGAAAGATTCGAAGAAAAAGAAGAGGAAGAAAAGTGTGTGGGTCGGAAAATGGATATTCAAATGAAATAAAGAGAGAGCACATGCAAAATTGTTGAAAGAGAGGGTTGATGACAACACAATATCATGTGTGTGACGAAGATTAAGAATATTTGCTGGAAAAAATGACAAGATGCTCATGCCACTTTTTCTCTTTTTTATTTTCCTCATTTCAATGTTCACTTGGCCACGCAAATTGTGCCACTTTCAGTGATTACTGACTCAGGAATATTTAATGTCTTTGCTGTTTATTTGAAAGCACTTGTCTTCTTTTCCTTATTGCTGTACTACATCAACGACACATTCCGTGATTCTGGAAACCTTTCATATTGCTGATCACTGTCTCATTTTCATTTTTCCTTGGAGGTAATTTTACTCACGTTGTACAGCAGTTTTTTTTTTTTATCTAGAGTGACAAAATCTATTTAAGGCGACAAATATATCTAGAGCAGTCTCGGTACGTGCTTTCCCCCTCATGTCCACTACAATAATGACTAGACTCCAACAGCTCTACCGAGATCGGAGAATATATACAGCACTTTCACTGACCTTTACACTATTTAGAGAGTTCTAGCTAAAGCAAAAAAACGTCTACGGTGTACAAATACTTTTAGAGTTGGGACCCACTGTCTCACATCCTCTATCAACAGTTATTAGACGGTCCAAAGAAACGTCGGACTTGCCTGTGCGGCGTGAAAGTGGTGACCGAATGCCAACCCATCGGGGCTGCACTTCCGGGTGGAGGTAAGGGTCTTGATTGATGTTGGAGAACGGTTGAGGGGAGATGATTCTCTCTCATGTCCATGTAACGTGGCCCGTGTTGGTCTTTACTTTGGCGAACAGCGCATTAGGTGATCATGCTAACCTAGATCTAAACAATGAAATAAATAAACAAATAAATAAATAAATGAATAAATAAA
>NC_134818.1:23053334-23055834 GCF_046742065.1 Oratosquilla oratoria | reverse complement strand
CAACAACAACAACAACAACAACAACAACAACAACAACAACAACAACAACAGCAACAACAACAAAAACAACAAAATTAGTAACAGCATCGTTAACAACAACAATAATAACAACAACACCAACACCATCACTCTAAAATTCAGCAGACTGACTCTAAGTCTGAAATAATAGCAGTAAAATGTCCTTCAGATTTAAGAGGACAGTGTATAAAGATCTTCATATGATCTGAGATTGGGCCCGCCCCAGGCGATGTCATATTGGCCAAAGTACAGTCACAAAGAAAACTATTTCTATTCAGAGGGTTCGAGAGTCGAAGAAGGTTACAATACGACAATTTATGACATGGCCTTCCACCTTCTGTCTAGTCTCCCTCTTCTGCATTGACCATCTCTTGTCAAACACACTTCCTACATCGGTACCATCTTCGTCTGTAAGTACTTGTCCACCTTATTTCCATTTCTGATCACCTGAAACATGTTCCTCGTTCTCTTCTTCCTCTTCCTCCTCTTCCTCCTCCTCCTCATCTGGTCTCTCTTCCCATCTGCTGCCTGCGAGGAGCCAAGATTCTAGGAACCTTGACTGAAGTGTTTTCACCCATTGTGGCAGGATAGGTTCATTCCATCCACGGAAGAAAAGGACTGGAGTTAGTTTTTTTTTTTTTTTTTTTTTTTGCATCCCCAGCTGCGATTCTTACAAAAGAAGTAAAATGTTTGACCTCTTAAAGACAACGGGATACTAAATGGTTTCCGTGTTCTGAGTGACGCCATTTTTCTCAGGGACGGAACTCTAGTCCCTGATGCACTCCACAACTGAGTTTACGTAACAATTTGACGTCACAATGGGCAGCATCCACGGCGGATTTCATTTAGTAGAGAAGATTAACATTTCACCAGATAAAACCTGTTGAGTAGTCTGTCAATGTACAGAAAGGGTTAACGTTCTCATAAGAAGAACCATTCCCACTGCTTCATCACCCTCTCAAGCAAAACTTGAAACGTGATATCACTATAAGTATCACCGTGTCTGCTATCTTGTCTCTACACACCTGCACCATCACAATCATCAGTGCTCTGCCATCACCATACACTTTGCACCATAGCTACCTTAACCACAACTCCACGCATCATCAATCAATCAACCAATCAATCAAGACATCGGCAATCCATTGGGGACACGCCTTGATAACACATACACGCGCGCACTCCTCATGCATCTCTCTTAAACCCCGGGAGTAACTTTTACATACTCTAAGGGAGACCAATCTATCATCGTCGTTAAGGAGTATCACCATTATTGCAATCATTAGCATGTTAGGACTGCTGCTACCTCTACTATCACCATCACCACCACAACCACCACCTTCATTATCATATCTTGATGGCCATCATCACCATCAGTATCATTATCTTTATCATCATCACTGATCTTCCTTCGCCTCGAACGCCATCCATAGCAACAGCCTCACCATAATCATTATCACTATAATCACTATCATCACTAAACTCAACACCTTCATTTTCGTCAGCCACGACAATACTGTGACGGGGCAATAACTGCAATCAATCATGCTCACTGTTACCGTTACCATCACTGTCACTGTCACTGTCATCGTCACCGTTACTCTCATCGTCGAATCCACCGTCATCACTAGCTTCAGCACGATGACGACCACCCCCATCATCAACACCATCACCATCATCACCACCACCAACAGCAATATCACCAACACCATCACCACCACCAACAGCAGTATCACCATCACCATCACCATCACCATCACCATCACCATCACCATCACCATCACCATCACCATCACCATCACCATCACCATCACCATCACCATCACCATCACTACCATTTTCGCCCATCCACCTATCAACACTACCAGCAAATCCATCCCTCGGTTCCAGCGCACTCATTACTCTAGCCGCGCGGCCTTAACATCAGCAATAAACCATCGTCTCCGCTGGATCCCGATGCATTAGCACCTCACGAAGTCAACGCGGTGGCCAGATGGACATCTACCTGT
Organism: Oratosquilla oratoria; assembly: GCF_046742065.1. NCBI lineage: Eukaryota > Metazoa > Arthropoda > Malacostraca > Stomatopoda > Squillidae > Oratosquilla > Oratosquilla oratoria. The sequence goes on along the minus strand of NC_134818.1, from coordinate 23,053,807 downwards.
CCACCTCTCTCCCCTCTCCCATCACCTGCCACCCCACCTGTTGCAGCACACCACCTGAGGCAGGACAACCTTGATGACTTGGTTCTGCCAACAGGCATCGGCATTACCAACAGACACTACCAGCATAAGATACTATGCTTGATCATGGAATTAGAATCCTCATCCTTCGGAATACCTTCGGAAGGAAATTATCACTCGTATCACCATCCTTGTCATTACGAACACATCACTGTCATCTTATTAGTATCATCATCACAACGATAATTCAGACCGCTAGCATCACCATCACCGTCACCATTATCACGGCTAAAGGGCTGTCATCTGTGTATTCACCTCGGATCTGCTGCAGCCTCTTTTCGAGACAGCCAGACACCACCCTACGGCAGTGAGCTCAGAGCTCATTATTAGCAGATCTCTGGGTAGGTCTGAGACCACTCACACTCCACACACCGGGAATGCAAGGTCACAACTCC
>NC_134818.1:23045834-23048334 GCF_046742065.1 Oratosquilla oratoria | reverse complement strand
AGTTTCAGAGGGTCAGTTTGTTGAGTGTAGTTGGGAAGGCTTATGGGAGGGTTTTGATTGAGAGGATTAGGAGAGGAACAGAGGGAGTAATTGGTGAGGAACAGTGTGGGTTTAGGACAGTTAGGGGTTGTGTGGTAAGGTAGATCTGTGAGAAGGCTTCAGGAAAAGGTAAGGGTGTTTTTTAGGCCTTTATGGATTTGGAAAAGGCTTATGACAGGGTAGACAGGAAGGGACTGTGGGAGGTATTGTAGATATATGGGATAGAAGGAAAGCTATTATGAGTAATCAAGAGTTTTTACGGGAGTAGTAGAGCCTGTGTTAGAATTACAAATGGAGAGAGTGAGTGGTATGAAGTAAAGGTGGGACTTTATCAAGGATGTGTCATGTCGCCATGGCTGTTCAATTTATACATGGATTGAGTGGTGCGAGAGGTAAATGCAAGAGTAATGGGTCAGGGATTAGAGACGGTTAAAGAAAATGGAGAAAAGCGGGAGGTAAGCCAGTTGTTGTTTGCTGACAACACTGCGCTTATAGCAGGATCAGAGGAGGGATTAAAGAAGCTAGTGACAGAGTTTGGGAAAGTGTGCGAAAGAAGGAAGTTAAAGATAAATGTGGGTAAAATTAAGGTGATGAGATGTACATGGGGAGAGGATGGCAGCAAATTGGGAATGAATATCAAGGGGGAGAGGATGGCAGCAAATTGGGAATGAGTATTAAGGGAGAGGGGCTGGAGGAAGTGGATAGCTTTAGATACTTGAGTGTGAATGTGGCGGGAAAGGGAAGAGTGGAGGTGGAGGTAGAATGTAGTTTGAGAGAAGCAAGTAAATGTCTTAGGGGATAAAATGTGTAATGAAAAATAGACACTTGGGAATGGATGCAAAGAAGAGATTGTATAAAGGAGTGATTGTGCCGACAACACTGTATGGGGCAGAAATATGGAACATAAGAGAGGAAGAGTTTAAATATGTTTGAGATGAAACGTCTGAGAAGTATGGTAGGGGTTACTAGGGTGGATACAGTGAGAAACAAGGAGGTGAAGAGGAGAGCGGGGGTGGAAAGGGAGTTGGGAGATAGGGTTGATGAAAAAGTATTGAGATGGCTTAGACATATGGAAATGATGATTAAAAAAATATTAGTAAAAGAAGTGTGGAACACAGAGGTGGAAAGAGTGAACACGAGGGGGCGACCAAGGATGAGATGGATGGATGGGGTAAAAGGGGCATTGGGAAAGAGGGGAATGTTTGTTGAGGAAGGGCATGGAAAAGACAGAAGATAGGGTGAGTATAGAATGGTTGCGTATGGATAATGCTGTGATGTATGGAAGGGAGTGGGTGGGGGATGGGGGGTGAGGGAGTATGTCTGAATGATATTTTGACGCAGCCCGAAGAGATTATTGTTGATATTGTCATATCATTATTATTATTACCATTATCATTATTTTTTTTTTTGCTGTTATCATTATTATGATTCTTATTATTATCACTAGTATCATTATAATAATCATTATTACTATTAATATTTATATTAGTATCATTAAACGTAATTGTGTGGCATCCCGCCATTGTGAGCACCAAAAGTAATGTTTACACGATTTTGTGTGTGTGGAGGTTATCTTTCCAGTTGTAGCCAGATTCTCGTGGCGTCGATTTATATTTTGTTTTTCTTTTCTCGAGTATGTCTTTACAAAGCATTTTTCATTATTTTTTTTCAACTCTGCCGCAGTGTTGTCTGGGTTTCCTTTTTCATCCTTTTATTTTATTCATTTTCTTTCTACGTCGAATCCATGTATAGATTATCCGCGTGGGTCATAATGACGCAATCGGATCTATCACCGCTGACGGAGAGATATTTTTGCTCGAATAATCACACAAGAATATCTATTTCCTTTCCAACCCCTTTCCTTACCGGGTGGACCTAATCCTTTTGGTTTGGCTGCCGTAAAGATATTCTATTAATTTCCGTGGTACCCCCCTCTCCCCCTCCCATCTCTTGGTAGGAGGAATATGGTATACCTCATTGAACCCCCAAATTTCCGGGTGGTTCATCTCCTTGGCACCCTTTCGGCCGCTCACGTGGATTTATGAATTTTCTCCTGACTCGAGCCAAATGATTTTATTCAGCTGAGGCCAAGCCTGCCGTCTTTTGATGCCTTTCTATTTAGGGCAGGAACTCCTGCTGAGGAGGATAACGCCCTTGTGCCCTTGTTAGGCAGTTTAGAGGCTTTATTCTGGCGATCGCTAGGCGATTTGGTTCTACTGAGGAAGGACCGGGACCATGAACGGAAATAAGTCTATGTTGCCGAACTCTTTTATGTTCGTCTTGCACTTGATTTTATTCTAGCAGGAAGGGTAAGGAGAAGGGGAAGGGGAGGGAGAGAAGGGAAGGTGGGAGGCTTCGAAAAACCGTTCCAACAAGTAGTTCGCAAAAAAAAAAAAAAAAAAAAAAAAAAATCAGTGTTTGCTCTTCAATTGCAAGATTTTCGCGGATAAACAGTCACCCA
>NC_134818.1:23030834-23040834 GCF_046742065.1 Oratosquilla oratoria | reverse complement strand
CCCGCCCTTATATACGTCCGTATAAGAGTGCGCGTATCCTTTAGGTGTATGCGTACAAAGATGCGCCTGGATTTTTATCGCTAGGGGAGAATGGACGTCCACGTTTGCAGCAACAAAGAACGTTAATTCATTTATGCATATTGTAAACACGCTAGACGCGGTAGCAATTGGAGAAGCGATAGTGCGATATACCCCTCCACGTTCGGGCGTGCGGGGGTCTCCGGAGCGGGGCGGGGCGCTCCCCCCCCACCCCCACCCCTCCGCCGCCGCTCTCCCTCAGCACTCGTCGGCCCAGTCCTCTTCAGACGACATGATGCGCGGCTTATCCAAGCTCTGATTGGCCGCTTTGTCTTGCCGCGCTAATCGTTCCACCAACCACAGGGCTCCTCGCATCGTATTGGTCGATTTACCTACACAGTAGCTAGTCCCCGAGCATTTTGATGTCGTATAATTAGATGTATTAATTACCTATCCCGAACGTAGCTTCATTCATCCCTCCCGGCCATGATTCTAACTTCGGTTGAATGAATGGGCTGATGGTAGCCAGAACGAAGTCTGTGAGGTCCGCCATCTAGTCGTGATGACTGTAATCCTCTGGGTCGAGAATCCGCCCTTTTGCTGGATAAAATCGTCTGGCGGCGTTGACCATAACGAAATACGTAAATGGATATACTCGTATCAGGTAGAGGGAATCCATGTCGTTCTAGATTAATGTGCAATTTGGATGAATGAAAGCATTTTTTTTATCGTACAGATTTAGAGACTGGCAAACTTCTAGACAAATAACAGAAGATATACACAGACACAAAGAAGCGCAAAACATACAAACATATATACAATACACACACACACACACACACACACACACACACACACACACACACACACACACACACACACACACACACACACACACACACACACACACACACACACACACACACACACCATTAACTCTTTTAAATTGAAACGACGAAACCCATCGACTCATAAAAGGAATAAAAACATTACTAAGCTGAACACATTGATTATAATACTCATTGTCTGTCTTATACTAAGATGGGCTGTTCATAGAGTCAATGAAAGTGTGGCACAAACCCAGAATATTTATAGAGTTTAAAACAAAATGTTTGAACTGGCTGAAGGAAGAGAAAAAGAAGGAATATTTAATATTTGGCGTATCGTGCAACGCTTAGCAAGATGAATATAACTATCAATATAGTGGTTAACAAATGGAATAGACTTAGTAACCATGAAGTGAGCGCTGAAACGATTGGTTGTTTTAAGAGAAGGTTAGATAACTTTATGGATGGGGATAGTAAATGTTGATGGACATGGAAGTGCCTAGTGTAGGCCTTATGGTCTCTTGTAGTCTTCTTCATTATTATGTTTTTGAATAGATAACTTGGTACACGCATAAATGGCCACGGATACATTTGCACGAATTTTCCGGGATTTTAGAAATCGACGGAACTGCATCATTGCTAACATTTCTATAAACATATACTTGAACAGCTGAGATCTAGTCACTTCTTTCATGCACTTCGCCAGATCTGTCTCTTCTGCCCCTATTATATACCACAGCATGCAAATATTTTAGTACACATGATTTGCGTATATGTGTATGTTGTACGTCTTCAGCAGATGATTTCACTTTCGTTTCTGTTGTTTCAGGAATCACCAAGTGGCCTCCCGACGAAGGCGTCCCAGGACAGATCCTTCCCGTTGATAAGGTCCCACAGTAGTTCTTCCGAATCCCTTGGGGGTGTTAGTGGTGTCGAGTGGGCACCCACTGTCCCCAGATTGCAAAGGGAGGCGGTGTAAGACTCTTCCTCTTGGAAACCACGGCACTCTTCCTACTGCGGGAGTGCCGGGCCCATAGACTTCGCACCCCCACTGGGGGTGCTCCAGACCCGCTGGGTTGTCCCTCGAGCGAAAGCTGTCCGTGAGCGTTGTGAAGTTCACGAGGTCAAGGGTAGAGCAGAAGGAGGAGGATCTTCCAGGATTTAGGTTCCATGTCCTTAGTGGGGACATTCTCCGCTTGCTGCCAGCCCTGCCACTCTCATTAGGGTCTCGCGAGGCGAGGTCCCGACTCCGAAGAGGAACTTCAGGATGGTGGCTGTACAGGTGCTTCTCATGCACTACTTCCTTCTGGGGCTCCACAACAATCATCGTAGTGAGAACGAAGTTTTCCCACCACAAGGTAAGTTTTCCTCTTGAAAGTCTCTTACAGACACTCTTGAACATTTACCGGGTGCTCTGCGGTCAAAAAGATGACTTGGAGCCCTGAGAGCCAGAGGACAAGATTTACTCTTACTTTGTTGGTTGTCAGGCCGGACAGCCCTTCACCACTTTCACGATGCCTCTCCAGATGGTTCTATCCTCTGCCAATTCTTTCCAGTCCTCTCTTGGTGCCACCCTCTCCACGTCCTTCTCTACTCCATCCCTCCATCTGTACCTGGGTCTCTCTAATGGTCGTCTGCCCTGTACTCCTCCTTCCATCACCTTCCTTGGTGGTCTGCCTGCCTCCATTCGGACGCAGTGTCCAGCCCACCTTGCTCTTCTTCCCCGTACTTCGTCCTGAATGTACGGTTGTCCGGTCTGATCTCTAATTTCCCTGTTGTGTCTTTGTCTCCATCTCTTTTCTTTTTCATCATATACTGAGGCGAGGATTCTTCTCAGGATATTGTTTTAAAAAAAAATCAGTCTCTTCTCCCTTTGTTAGTGTCCATGTCTCATATCCGTACAGGACTGTTGGTTAAAGAGCTGCATGACGTCACTGTTTTCTATGAGAGCGATGACGTCATAGGGCAGTGTTCTTGTGCTCCTCACTCTCGAAGTCCTGAGCTGTCGGCGAATGAACGAACGAACGAACGAACAAACATGGTCAAAATCACCGATACCAAAACTAACCAGGACTGTCAACAACAGAATTCCTGCTGCTCATAGGAGCCACATGTCTTACATTCTGTCCGATTTTTTTTTGTATTTTTTGTACTTTAGTTTCTTACTTCTTATCTACCCTTTCTTGTGTTTTCTCTTTTTTCTAATTATTTGTCAGTTAAAAGAAATGAGATGATAAAACGCATCCTCGGTTCTGATCCTGTCTCGAATGATGACAAGATCACTCTTCCAATATTCACTTTCTAGTATTCTTCGTGACAATTTTTTTTCTTCATTTAATGTATTTTTAAACCCATTTTAGCAAGATGACGTATCTTTTAGATTTTTACTCTGGCTAGCTCCAGATACTTTTGCTCCGCTGAGGGGTGGGCTTGGGTCAAAAGTTCTTCTCTCTCTTTCTGCACAACATCCCATTGGAGAATTTCATTAATCTTGTTTCCTTAACCTCTCCTATTCATTATTTCATACACCTCCTCCTCCTTCTCCTCCCACTCCTGCTGCTTCTGAATCTCATCCTGCTTGCTCTTCGTCCTACTTTTCCTCCATATAATTCTTCCACTCACCCCTGTCGCGTACTAATACTTATGTGACATCCAGTGTTAGAGGGGGAAGACAGTTGAGACTTAGTGATATCATAGGTTACCCATAAGATATGTACTGAGCGAATGTGAATATAAAAAAGAATGGGCAGACTTGATTATCTACTTAGAAAAATGAATGCAAAATGATGATATTTTTCTGGTGCGCGACATTAATCGTAAAAAGGTATATTGGGGGTAACTGAAGGCAAAGGAAGGTAAAGATTTGTAGTGTATTGCTTTCTTGGATATAGCAATGAAGAATGCATTGACCTAAGGGTTCAAAGGGACGACAAGATTAAGAAGAGATAACGCACCAGCGAGATTGGATTTACTACTTACCAAAGAACCCGATATGATTGAATCCTTAAAGTGTGTATGCCTTATAAGGAAAAATGATCACTTAGCATTTGAATTTCCATTGGCATAAGGACATATAGAGGCAAGAGATGAAATATATAGACAAGGTGAATTCAATATCGGTAAAACAAATTTTGCAGGTGGAGCATATCATTCTAAGAAGTAGATTGGGGCTCGATCATGAAAATATTTAACATTTTCATAAATAAGATTTGAAAAAAAAAAAAATCCAGCAGTTCGGGACTCAGGAAGAAAATGGAGAGAAAAAACAAAACAAAAAAGAGTACAAAAGAGCTATAAATGATTACATGAGAATCCAAAGAGAATAAGAAAGAAATTTTGAAAAAAAGAATTATAATTGAGAATAGTTAAGACAAACCTATACTATTTCATAGGTCTGTAAACGGCAAAGTATTAGATAACAAAAGAATTGTATTCAACTATATGGATAGAAAAGTTACATTAAAAAATCTCATAGAGAACTTGATCCATACCAAATTGGAATATGCAGTAGGGGCGTGGTTCCTGCATAAAAAGGCGGCTATAAATAAGATCATGAGAATACAAAGAACATCAGCCACAATAGCCCCCCAGCCTAGCAGGCAGACCATATATAGCCAGATTAGAATAAATAAAACTACCCCCATTAGAAGCGACAAGAAAGATAGGCAACATGATTGCTCTGCTCAGATCATTGAAAAGAGTAGACAAATTAACAGGAATGAACTTAGCTTGGGACGTGAGGAGAAATACAAGGTTATAAAGAGTAAGTAAAACAGGGTACATAACATATATAAAGGAATGCAGCTTTTCGCGAAGATGTGTCAACTTGTCAATTAGATGAAATATGGGAATAGTGTAATAAAAATGGAAACGAAATTGAAGGCAAGTTTTATGATGACATTGGGGCGAGTTCCCACGAGTGTGGCTCTTCTTCTTTACATTACAATTAGGTAAAGTAAATACAATTAAGCGCACACAATCACACACACACACTTATACACACACACACACACACACACACACACACACACACACACACACACACACACACACACACACACACACACACACACACACACACACAGCTTAGAAGCTAATATAGCTCGAGCTAAATCCATAAGCAATTAGAAAAAAAAGAGACAGGATCTCACAAATATGGCTCCTTTCCTGTATAATTTTACAATTAGCTAGATATAATTAGTTAAACACGCGCACAGGATTGAAACGATACCCGAGGTTCCAATATAAAACCGGGTCAAAGAAACAGTCTGTCTACAGTCTGTTTCTGACACAACCAAGAATATGATTTCGATTGCCTTCGGGACCGTCAGGTTGGTGGGTTCGGGTCGCTGGGTGGCGGCGGACAGGAAGTACCGGGAAGGAGCCCGCGTGTCAACACACTGATGTTAGGTGTTAGCGGGATCGAGCTAATGGATCTGTCAACATCGTTACCCGTAGATGAAGCTAAATTCTTTCCTCTCTCTCTCTCTCTCTCTCTCTCTCTCTGTCTCTCTCTCTGTCTCTCTCTCTCTCTCTCTCTCTGTCTCTCTCTCTCTCTCTCTCTCTCTCTCTCTCTCTCTCTCTCTCTCTCTCTCTCTCTCTCTCTCTCTCTCTCTCTCTCTATATATATATATATATATATGTGTATATATATATATATATATATATATATATATATATATATATATATATATATATATATATATATATATATAATATGATAACCTCTTTCCTATAGCTATCCTTCATTTATCATTCCTTAACTTTATACCTATTTTCCTTCCTATACCATGATCCTCACTTTTGTCTCTTTTTCCCACACCTGCCTGTTACTCTGCTATTCTTGTCTCCATCTTCTTTAATCAACCTATCTTTCACATTATTGTTGTCTGTTTTCTTATATTTTAAGCCACGGTCCGCCTTGAACTTGCTCTCTTCTTTCAATCCTCTTGCTTTACTCGTTTTGTCCCTTTCTTTACCAATCCATTATGTCTTTTCTTCTTAAGTTTCCTTCCTCCAGTCTCCCTTCTCTTTCCTCTTTTCCTCTCTTTCACCGTCTGTCCTCCCTTCGTTTTCTTTTAGGCTTCCAGTTGTTGTTCTTTGGTGTGTCGTGTCCTTTGATTCCTTATGATCATTTAACCCTTTTGTTGATGGGTGCGCTTGCGAGTGTCGTTGTTTTATATATTCGCTCTGGCTAATGATAGACGAGTTAGGTGAAGAAACATCCCTAGTTATACTCTCTCGACTAGACCATTTACGGAAGTCGCCATCTAGATTTATTCTAGCTAGCTCCAGGCAATTCTATTCAGCTTAGGGAAAATTATTCACTAAACCACCCATACCTAAGTGTACAAACAACTCATATGAAATACTCCTGACCATAATGTTACTTTATACTCATCATAAACTAAGTATTACTTTTTGCCCAATGACTATAGCGGTATACTTGAAAGACTTTATTTTGACTAAAGCCAGATGATTCAACTTAGTTCTGGGGAAGTTCTGGACTGAGAACTTGAAGATCTATTAAATGAAAATATTAGCCCAAAGGTCCTTCCGAACTGATTAAAACCGTCTGGCATTAACACAAATGTATTAACGAGGTCACTAGACTTTAACTGGTTATTCTAATGTTGTGATAACCACCAGTTGGATGAAGACATTTCGTAGAGGCCGTGATAAGGTACACACGCCCGCCGCTTCAGAATAAGTCCAAGAAACAAGAGTCTAGAATTATGAGATGGACTGTAATATGGTGCGACTTGTGATGATATGTGATGTGACGTCTGATGTGCTGCGTTCGACCATGGGGTCTTTACAGACTTAATGCATTTCCTCTCGCATCAGCGTGAGCTGTCACCACCTCATCACTGACCAGCCCCCCGCCAGCAGCCTGACCTGGCCCCAAGTTAACAATTTCAACACAGTGACGCACACTACATCGTTCCCCCTGACCTGCACAAACTTTTTTTTTTCTTCGTCTGAGGGGTCGAACTCGAGACCCACTGGGGTCACGCTCAAACTCGTCCAGTTGCAAGGGTCGCCATGCAACTAAATCAAAGGTTATGCTTTAAGGAGCGGATTATGCAAAAGGCGTTACCACAGTGAAAGGAGTTACCCACTACGAAACCTAAGTGAAGCTTCCAACAAGATGACGTTAAAACAAAGTAGAAATGTCGACAATATGACCTTGACGCGTTTGAGAGTGTTGTCATGTATTTATTCTGGTCAGTGATTGGGGATTTTATTCAGCTGTGGGCAACCCTTCCCCTTCCACTTCCCTATTCCCTCCGAGGGGATAAAAACTTATCTCGATCCATCATTTGGCGAGAGTCGTCTTGTGTTCATCGCTGACGTTCCCGTCTTTGTTTGCAAATTCTAGCTTTGCAGTATTCATGCAACGGTTTTCTTTCTCATATACACAGGTTTCTTTTTGATACGTAGGTTGCAAAAGGTTTAAGACGAAAGCCTATTTGCAACTTAGTTGTATGCTTTTGCAATTCTTAGTGATTTTAGTTCGAGATCGTGTTGCCTCGTTTAGTGTTGTCTTTCGATCGCTAAATTCGTTAGCGTCATCATTCAGATAAATTAAAAGTTCTTAGTATGGACCCCTAAGGCTCAGTGCTAGTCCCCCCTTTTATATTTTTCCTTTTTTATTTTGTAAAACGTATTTAGATTTATGACAAGTATATTTCCGCTCCATAAACTACGATTTTTCTTTTCTTTTCTATTCAGCGACATTCACATTTATGACAACTCTCTTCAGGATCTGTTCACGAATTTATGCTCATTTGAATCCAATGGATTATTCTCAAGGTCTTCATGAGACTTGTTTCAGGAAAATATTAACTTATCTTTTCGTCACATGCAGGGGGATATTTCGTACAAGATGTCTTACTTTTGCTCTTGTTGTTTTGCTGCCACCGCCCATCCTCAAGAATCCATCCTTCCTTCATTTGTTTGAAAATTTTTGCGTCGTATTTCACATTTTATATGTATGGACCATTTACATTTTCTAGTTTTTGATCGTAACTCCTCTCAAACAGAAACGTTTTTAGTCATGTCTTAGACTTTTTAATTTCTGGGATTTTTTTTTTTTTTGTCTCCGCGGAACTTCCTTAGGAGCCTTATGGCGTCTTTCAAATGTTTTGTCTTCGGTGATTTTATGGAAATGTATTTCGACCTTTCAATATTTAATTGATGCTTACTACACACCGACAGTTGTCGATGGTTCAAACTGTGTCAGTTTATCTTTCAAAGGCTTAGGTTTACTGGATATTACTATCTTACATGGCATGTCTTATGTATGATTCTTGCGTTTGTTGACAGGAATTCTGATGCCTACTCATATTTTGGACGAAAAGATTTTTTAGTTTTAATTATTTACCTGATCTTAACTGTTTTGCTGGCAATCGAGAGAATATCGATGATTATTTGTTTTTCTAGAGGCCATGAACCATTGTGTTCTTGATTCTTTCTAGGATGTCCATACAGCTCATATGTGTAATTTATATATATATATATATAAATATATATATATATATATATATATATATATATTAGTTTGCTTTATATTCAGAGATTTTATAACTGACTAAACCTTAGACATTTTTATTCTTTGGTTCAAACTCTTGCACTGTGGGCGAAACAGGCACTGAAAACAGTGAAGGACACTGTAAATGATTGTATACTTTGTTTCTTCCATATAAGGCGTATAAAGTATCTTTCTCACATATTGGTTTTTGTAATGATGGGAGTGCATTTTATATTGCAGTGTTGCTGATCATAATATTTTGTCTTATTACTTGTCACAAGATTCAAACTATCGCTCTACTTAATTAGATTTTCTGGTCGTTTATTGTTTAAGTGGATCCTCCCTATCATCTTGTTATCATCCTGGCGTTCATTATATAGCTTGGTCTTAAGTTTTTATTTATTTTTTTTTTTAACGAGGACTTTTTATTTCTTCCTTTGGGTTTCTAATATTATTTTTTGCATTTCCTAGATTACCTTGCCAGTTTTACTCTCATTTGATTCTCTGAAATGTGTTTTTTTCATTCGTCTTTGGTAGTCTCCATCTAAAACATGTTCTTCATTTTCATCTTTAGTTTATTCGAGCATGAGTCAATTTTGTCTTTGGATTCCATTTTTCCATCTGTCTTTCCATTAAGAGTATCACAGAATACTTTTAAAAAAATCTATTTTACAATTCAAATCTTGTTTCAAGAAGTAATATAGGTTAGAAAATAAATAAACGCCATTGAGATTTGTAAGCATATTATATCCTGTTCAAACTGGCAGATGCACTCTCTTTATATTGACTCCATGTTATCACATCTCTTGCATTTGGATGCAACATGATCACAATTTTAGCTATTTTATGTTTATATGGCGCTCCCGAGAATTCTTCCTTGTTGTGATAATATTCTTTGGAGAAATGAAAACATACTCTATGGCTCAGAACTGACTCCCCGCACTACCCACATTTTGCTGACACATCACATGTCTGCTTCACTGTTGCCACTTTTCTCCTTGTTCCAGACAGTTTTCTTCTACTTGAAGCCCATGGTCTGTTTGTTTAAATAGACCAGTACCAAAGTACATCATCTATGTATACATCTAAAGGAGTTTTTGGTTTAGAATTATTTAAATTGCTCTTATGTTCTTATTTATTCATACCATCCTTCGTTAGGTTGAAGACGTCTACCACTTTCAACAACAACACAGACACTACACAATAATGTACTTCTTAACACAACAAGTTGATATTCTTGTTGGTTTTTCTGAGTAAATCCTATTTATTATTTACCAACGTAAATCATAGTTTATGATGTTCATAATTAATTATAAAGTCATTAGACAAATTAGATCTCAGACATGAAGATTGCCAAGAAGTCAAGACTTCACAAAGCACAGGATCTTATATTATGTTTAGATGTGGTCTGTCATTCTCTGAATTGATGAAAAAATTAATTAGACGGAAAAAGGATAGATTTAATCCTTCTAGTGCAGTTTATGACTTGACTTGTTTATTTTAAATATCACCAGGCGATATCTTATTGATCTGAGGTATAATTTTTTACAACGACCAGGTTGAAAACTTTCTAAAGCATTTCTTGATTAATAACTCGAAGGCGCTCCTGTTTGTTCTTCAA
>NC_134818.1:23025834-23028334 GCF_046742065.1 Oratosquilla oratoria | reverse complement strand
GGACCGCCAATGTGTACTTGCTCTTGGTCATTCTGTGAGGCGGACATCCTATGGAATCATCTCGATTTTTTCGTCTTCGGAGTCCATAAACACCGTCAACACCACCCGGAGAAGGTGCCCCAAGGCTGGCAATTGGTCTCCGGACCAGCCCTTTTCTCTCATGAACTTTGATTTCTTATTCTTATTTTTTTTAACATAGAGGGGCGCTGACAACCGGAGATTGCCTCACTTCTCTTCTTCCTGCCAATCAGTGGCAGAGAAGTATCCCTACATTTGTACAACACAAACCATCATTTCAACGTTTCTTCTTGGAGAGCTCTATGGGAGGGCCTTTTGGCCATTTCTGGCTCTTGTGACTGCAGCTTTTCAGATAGTCAAATTCGGGGCAATGATTAGTATAGTTATTAGTCCTTCAAGAGGATATATGAAAGTTAAGTGGTTACAAAAATTATGGGGTGAAATAGGGTATTATGAAGGTACCTACTGCATTGCTTGATATGTATAGGATGCTGTGTGTCGACATCTTCACCAAGGTGACGTACGCTAAAGGCTTTATTCTGATCTAACGTGGTAGGATTTTGTTCAGTCTCGGGGTCGCTGACTTGGCAACGGGGCTGAGGCTGAGGAGAAGACCGAAGGAAGACTGGATAGTGAGAGAGAATGAGAGAAAGAGAGAGAGAGAGAGAGAGAGAGAGAGTGAGGTCTTTGAACCAATGCGAGACACGAAGAAGTTTCTGGAAGTAGGAGGCGGAGAGACGGGTTCAAATAAGATGTTGGAAGAAGACTGACAAGAGAATAGAACGAAGAGAAATAAACAGAAAGGGCGACATTTTAGACAGGTGGGATTGTTGACAGAACAGAAGTGGACGGGAAAAGTATTCGGAGAATGAAAAAAAGCGTTGAAGAAAGAAAATAAAAGAAAATAGACAGAGTGCATGGGAGAAATAAGTTGAGTAGAAGATTCGAGAGAGATTGTTTGGAAAGTGGCAGAGGACAGAAAAGGAAAGGAAAGGAAGAAATAGGAGGAGGAATGAGGAGAGGAAGATAAGGAGGAGGAGAAAATGTAATAAGAGATAAGAATAGTAGGAAGAAAGAGGGAAGGGGAAAAGAGATATGAATTGAAGGAAGAAGGCAGAGAAAGTGAAAGAGAAGAAGGAGAGGAAGAGATCGGAGCAAAAAGAGACGAAGAGAGGAGGAAGAGATGTAAAAGAGAAAGAGGATGATGGGAGATAGTGGAGGATAAGGATGAAGTGTGGAAGAGGTAGGAGAGGAATGGTGGAGGAGTACGGGGGAACGTGGGGGGAGTGAAAGAGAAGAAGGAGAGGAAGAGATCGGAGCAAAAAGAGACGAAGAGAGGAGGAAGAGAAGTAAAAGAGAAAGAGGATGATGGGAGATAGTGGAGGATAAGGATGAAGTGTGGAAGAGGTAGGAGAGGGATGGTGGAGGAGGACGGAGGAACGTGGGGGGATTGGGGGGGAGAGTGCGAGGAAGTGAGGGTGTAACCAGTTAGCTCTTCCCATTCATTCAAGTTGCTTGGCTCCACCCACACTCCGTCCTCCTCCATCCTCCTCCTCCTCCTCCTCCTCCTCCTCCTCCTCCTCCTCCTCCTCCTCCTCCTCCTTCTCCTCCTCCACCTCTTCCTTCTCCTTCTCTTTCTCCTACTCCCACGTCATGTCGTCGTGTGTCCAACATCTACGACACTTCTTCCTTTAGGTTCTGTTTTTTTTTTCTCTTTCATTTCCTCTTCTTCCTATTTTCTTTATTTTTTTTTTCGTCGAAGAAGAAGCGGATTTAATGAAATCAGGGAGTGAGGAATGAAAGGAGGACAGAAGAGGAGAAAGGAGAGGAAAATGGGGAGAAGAAGAAAAGAAAGGATAGGAGGGGAGAGAAGTGGAAGAGGAACAAGTGAACAGTAGAGAAGAGTGGAGAAGAGAATATTAGAGAGGAGAGGAAGTGAGAGAATACGACAAATTAGAGAAAATTTGCGTGTTGTAAAAAAATAAAGAAAGAGAGAAAGAGAAAAAGAAAGAGAGAAAGAAAGAAAGAAAGAAAGGAAGACTTTATATCCGGAGACATTTCGACGAGGCTGAAGGCGTCAGATTTACTCTGTTTGCATAGGCCGTCATTGTGTGATAGGCAGACGAAAAGAGTGAAGGAAATGGAAAAAAGGATAAAAAATATGGTACCTAAGATAGAAGTAGAAGGAGGTAGAGGAGGTGATGTAGAGGAGGTAGATAATCGTGGAGAAGGTAGAGAAAAAATATAAGGAGTAGCAATGTGAAAGAAGAGGAAATACAGGAAGAGAAGGAGGGAGATGAGAAAGTGAAGAAGAGAAATAGGTGTCAAGGGTATTAATATGATAAGGAAGAGGAAGAAAAGGTGTTTAGAAAAATGAAGGATTGCAGTAAGAGAGAGAGAGAGATGAGGAAAAGAGAAGGAGGAATATAATGGAGAAAAAGAAGAGAAAAGTTGCAGGGCAGGATAGAGAGAACGGAGAGAT
>NC_134818.1:23015834-23020834 GCF_046742065.1 Oratosquilla oratoria | reverse complement strand
TACACTTTACACACTATGACATTTAACAATCATAGAGCAAATAGATCAATCATTATCCCGAGAATAAAAAAAAATATTATGAATATTTACAAAATGAAACGCTTAGCAACCAGGAAATTATTCAGATTTGTTAGTCAAATAAGGAAGCAAAATATAAACGCATATAATATAAACCCACTAACTTGTGTGGTGGGGCAATACAAGGTAGCCATAACACCAAATAAGACACAGACCAATACAACTTAATCATAGCAAATGAAAAGGCAGCAACACAAATAAACATATGAAGTAATGACGTATGATCATATCAACATAATTGCGCGAGGTCGAAGAATGTAAATGACCCGACGAAAGCCTCATGCAAACAAACAAATCAACAAACGCTCCACGAGGACAAAGAAAACACGAAGAGGTGACAGCGGCAACAGAAAATTAATCCGAACCGCACCAACAGGTACGCCGTGGGTGGAAACTTGGAATCTGATTTAATAGAAATTCGTAAACCCAGAGCGAAGCAAGTGCAAGCCAGGGGGAGACAGACAGAACGCGCGATGGATACGCCACATATAACAAGGAAAGCCTCGAAGAATCGTCAGAATAAGATGATGTATATGCAACCATAACATTAGAGACTAATAGAGGACAACTGGTGTGGGAGGGACCCGTGAAGCAGAGCAACCTGATACAGTGTCAGCAGTGTACAGACGGAGGTAGTGAAGAAACAGGATTCATAATGTCATGATAAACGCCCACTGCGCCGAAGAACTGGATGGATATACTCTGATATTCAAGCAAATAGCTAATTCAAACGAGTTACATCACCAAGGTTAAACAAAAACAGGAACGAAGAAAGAAAAGACAAACATAACAGGAGGTCGCGTTATAAAACACACATACACATACTCACACACACACACACACACACACACACACACACACACACACACACACACACACACACACACACACACACACACACACACACACACACACACACACACACACACACACACACACACACACACACACACACACACACACACACACACACACACACAAAGCCAAGCAAAACAAAGTAAATTAAAAACTAATGGAAACTGACAAAACACCTTAAAACAAGCAAAAACTCAACAGCCCCTCTAGTCAACCAGTCAAGCCATCAACCAGGCAACCTGCCAGCCAAGCAGCCAACCCTGCAACTATCCAGCCAGATAGTCAGTCAACGCGTCAACCTGTCAACCAGCTGATCACCTGCCAGCACACAAACTGCCCAGGCAACCATCTTGCGAGCCAAAGTTGGTCAAAGAGCCAAACAAACAATGAGCTCAGGATCCAAGCGACGACCAGATTTCGAGCCAAGTTCTCCCCCCAATGAATGGAATACCGCCGCCAACTCCGCCAACTCCGCAGCCGCCAGCAAGTCGATCTCAGGGCCAGCAACACCCACGCAGACCAGTGGGCCACTCCCAACAAGCCATTCCTATTCCACTCCTATACTGGCCCCCCTCCGGCCATACCGCTCCCACGTCTCTGCATATATCACCAACACACACCAACACACACCAACACATGTACACATACATATATACAAACAAACACACACACACATACACACACACACACACACACACACACACACACACACACACACACACACACACACACACACACACACACACACACACACACACACACACACACACACACACACACACACACACACACACACACACACACAAGCACATAAACACACCAACACACCAACAAAATGAGTAAAGGAAAAGTGCTGTGAAATTAGACAAATTCTAATTTGATCCCCATTTGCAAAGAATGATATCCTGAACTACAGACCTGTCTCTTTTACTGACATGATAGCTAAAATATACACGAGAACTATGATGGAGAGATAGACGCAATGTTTGAAAGAAAAGTTAACTGCAGAAGAGAGTTGGGTGATTAAAATGTTTATACTATGGATCCGGAAAAAGTTCTTGATAAAGGTTAATATCGAACATAGAACATATGAGAGGGATCAAATGGATTTCACTGGAATGGATAAAGGACTTTGTGAAGAATACAGTCATGAGTAAGGTGGATATGATATCCAATTGGAGGAGACTTACTAGCGGAGTACCACAACGCTCAATACTGGCACCAATTATGTGGTTGACATATGTTAATGATATGCTGATATGTTAACACTTAGAGCAATTTATTCGCTGACAAAGCGATGATAATGAAGAGATAGTAAGAGAACCTAAATAAGTTCTTTGAATAAATCCAAAAATGGTTAATAAATTTTACAGTAAAGTAATGCAAAATGTTGGAAATGCGTTAAAGAAGGAAGAGGCTATCACTAAACTACACCTTGGGAAATGGAGCAATTTGTAAAATTAAAGAGAGAAGTGGAGGCGAGTTAAGATAACTAAAGAGAAAGGAAAGATTCATTCACAGAAGAATTTCATTTTATTTCATTTTATCTTATTTTATTTATATAATCTTATTACTATTATTATTATTATTATTAGTATTATTACTATTAATATTATCATTATTATTATTATCATTATCATTATTGTTATTACTATCATTATTATTATTATCATTATTATTATTATTAATTATTATTATTATTATTATTATTATTATCATCATTATTATTATTATTATTATTATTATTATTATTATTATTATTATTATTATTATTATTATTATTATTATTATTATTATTATTATTATTAATTATTATCATCATCATTATTATTATTATTATTATCATTATTATTATTTTTATTATTATTTTATTTTTTATATTTATTTATTTTTATTTTCTATTTACTTATTTTTTTTTTTTTTAGCTACGGTGATTCATAACCTGGCGCCCGCCATTAACGGGTAGGGTAATGCGGGGAAGGAGACTACAACACAGCTTTGGGTAGTAATCCAACACACTGCTAGCATCTCCTCCCCTCCTACTACAAGCCGTTAACATGGAAACAGTTCTACACAAATAAAACACAAAAATCTCACTATGTTCTCCCCGAGATATCTTTGGAGGTAGAGGTGGAATAGAGGACCGTTACCAGCCACTGTGGGGCTGCGGGTTGTCAGTCAGTGGAAGTTGAGGCAATGATTACAGTATATATTGTATTATCTGTTGCAGTAAAGAGATCAGGTTGGATCATATAGGAGTCACAGTTGAGCCAGTTCGTTGTGAACTAAAGGAAATTCGTGCAGAAACGATAATGCCTCCGTTAGTACGTAGGATAAAGGTTCTTTGAGGATCCTAAGAACTTTATGTGGGGCTATTTCTTTTGAACTATCGCGATGAAGTCTGCACAGCGTGTGGCCAGTGCTGAGAAGAGTGTGAGAGGAAACAACATGTCAGGTCGAAGACTTTATCGCTGGGACAACGTTTCACCTGTTAAAGTTTTATCAAGGGTACAGACGTGGACAGCAAACAGTCTGTGTTCTTGATAAAGCAAAACGTTAAACCAATTGTGAAGATTTGCTCTCTTATGATAATGTTTCTTTTGACTGTGGCAGGTTTTGTATTATTAGATATTTTATCTCTACAGGGGACAAACGATTTTATTCATTGTAGGATACGTTACAGACCATATTGTCGGAGGACTGAAAGAAAAAAAATCAAAGAGTAACAGCGAACACCTTATTGTCTGTCATTTTTTATATTTTCTTTAAAAAAATATATAAAAATATTATTTATATTTTATTAAAAAGAAAAAAAGATTAATGAGATTTTGCTAAGGAATACGACGAAAGATTTGAAATCCTTCAAACATTTTGAAAACCTCAAGAACTTTTTTCTCGGTAACTACAAACGATCTTAATCATCTCAGGGAAGCACTTTATTGCCTTAATGGTTAAAAAAAAAAAAATCCCAACGAAAGCCATAAAGATGTTGATAATCTAAAATATATGGTTCTAATTAAAGCCACATAATTTCATCTAGTTTGGAGTAAATCCTATTATGAATTTATGAGTTGAAATAAATAGCACTCGCAAGTATTTAGAATATATAAAAATAAATCGTATGAGTTTGTTGTAGCAAAACCAAATTAAAAACACAGAGGGCTTTAGACCTTTCCACCGCTTCTCCTATCTCTCTTCCTTTTCCTTCTCTTCCTCCTCGCCTCCTTCCTCCTCCAAGATGTCTCCATTCGGGTGCCAAGGACACTGGTGCCTCTCTTAGGCCGTGAGAGGATCCTCCTCTCCTTGGTGCCTCCAGCGGGGCAGGACCAGGTGAATCTAGTGGCCCTCCTGAGCGCCCACGTGGTGTTCCAGGTCAGAAAGCCTTCGAGACCAGCAGCTGGCTGCTCTTCGTCCGAGGTCGTTCTCCCGATACTCACGGGGCTCTCGAAGTCAGAGGATGCCAACCCGTGACCCTGCAGCCATTTCCTCGAAGTGATAAATCACGGACTGAAACCGCGATGGTCATTCCATTAGGATGTAGCGGACAGCAGGGATATAACCGCAGTTTGCATGTTAACTAACAGACCACTCGGTCAGTTAGTTAGTTGGAAGGTAGTGATAATTTAGTGTACGGAGCGTTCATCACCGAGTCTCGGGTGCCTAGCCCCTTCCCCGGACTTCGCCCGATAGCATCTTTACGTGTCCGTGCCGCTGGCCCGACGCTCCTTGTAGGGGATCTCCTGAGTACTTCCCGGGGCGCTCTGGAGGGCGCCTCCCCCGCCGCGCCCCGCATCCTACGGCCATCTCACTAAAAAGGGCACTAATGTATCTTTATGGCTTCATTTCCCTAACCTTTCCAGTTCTCGGAGATTTATTTTTTGGGATACTTTTCCTTTTAGAGTGCTTTTCCCATTATCCGCGCGGGTGTGAACCGCGCCTTCTGACCGCGCGGGAAGAACATTAACGCCTTCAACGCGGAGGCGCTGTCTTGGAGATTCCCTCGGACGGACGACGGAACGATTTGATGCAGAGGTTCCTGCGGTGAGGGATTGGGAGGAAAGGGTCGT
>NC_134818.1:22988334-22995834 GCF_046742065.1 Oratosquilla oratoria | reverse complement strand
AAATAAATGAATAAATGAATAAAAAAAAATAGACAAATAAATAAATAAATGAATAAATAAATAAATAAATAAATAAATAAATAAATAAATAAATAAATAAATAAATAAATAAATAAATAAATAAATAAATAGATAAATAAATAAATAAATAGATAAAGAAAGAAAGAAAGAAAGAAAGAAAGAAAGAAAGAAAAAAGAAAATAAATGTATATAGACACACAATATCTAAAATAAATGCTCTTCATAAGAAACGGTATGAATCCACGGAAGACAAATGTCGATTCGACACGACTTATTTTACCCGGAAGTCGTTGATCATAATATCTACCAAATGCTTCCCGAGGCAACGCACTCTGTGGCCAATATTTACGAACTTTATTCTGACTAATCGCAGACGACTTTATTCAGCCTAGGGCTAGACCTCGCGTGTTGAAATTTATTGTAAAATATATGTTTGACTCGAGCCTGGGGTCATGTATTGGTAACAGAACATAGATTGTATGTTAACGCATATACAAGGCTGTAGGTACTCGACCGTATTTATGTGCCTGAATCTATGTGTTGTAGTTATAGACAGTGGTTTCTTACGGCAATTCTACCCATTCGGGCAATATCACACAACCTTCGTACGTTATATGATAATATATTGTGTTCATTCGCTTATTCCATGAAAACAGGTAACATTACGTTAATGAGATTTCCTGGTGATATCACGTGGTTTTATTCAGTCGAGTAAAGGCCCGTTATTAAACCAACTCTTCTTCATTTCTAGCTGACCCCATGCGATTTTTATTCATTTTGGAGAAACCTATTTTCCTTGAAAGATTGCGGGGTAAGATTTTCCGCAAGGATAGAAACGTTAGTAAACTACAGTCCTTGAAAGATCAATAAAAACACTTACGTCTAAGAGATACATCCATGTTTACATTCGTTTGTGCACAGACCTCGGTTTGGATGGACGATTCAGTGAACTTGCAGTCAGTCAGGCAGTAAGTCAGATAGTCAGTCAGTCAGTCAGTCAGTCATGTACACTTAGAGTCAAGTCTTTCCACTCACCTGAGGAATGAAAATGTCGGAGAATGAAACTGGCGATGTCAAACTTCAGTTCACAAAAACAGATTTCATGATACAGGATGAAAGGCATCTTAGTAGAAGGTCCACATGCATCTATGTTCATGCAAGAGGACCTAAAGGTTTCAAAGTATGTATATGAGTGCGTTTGTAAAAGCAATGATTGGTGTTTCTCAAGATATGCAAATGAAGGCATATCATATCTACAATTACAAAGACAAATCGTTAAGTTTCTCTGCATAGGGAGTTTTGTTTGGGTCTTGTATTTCTATGTGCTTGCAAGAATTACACCAGATTTCTTGTCACGCAGATACTTATTGGAAAGCCACTTTTGGTACATGTCTCTTGTCACATTGTAAGAGACATAATCATCTTAGGGGACTGTTAAAGTTTTGTGGAGTGACTGGAGAACAAATGGTTGACTTACTTTGAAGACGAAGAACGTATCTTCTATTGTTCTGCATACACACATGGCCCTAGTGTTTGTAGTATGTTGACAATATGTCTCATGCACCTATAGGTCATGAAACCTGACCCCCACACTCACAACCTGGATTCAGTGTTTGTTCCATGGAGGCCACACATCAGGTGTCAGAATAGGGTTTAAAAGAGTTATTGTCGAATACAGATGAAAAGAAAATGCCAGGAGGAATAGGATTCCAGAGCCTCCCAGTGGATAGAAAGAAATAAGGAGTTTACTGTTTGGCATATACCAAAGGTGTTTGCAAAGAAAAGGAATGGAATACTTGGGAGAGCTTAATGCTACATAGTCTTCTAAAGCTGTGAATCAGTTAGAAGCTTTGGGAAAATAATGACCATAAAGAGCGACATAAATAGAGACACAATTTTGCTGCTGACTGAAGGTTATGACTGAGTAAAGAAGCATTGAAAGGGTGGGAGTCTTTGGATTCTACCTTGCTTGAAAGAGCTGAGGCGAATCACTCTATACGTGAGATGTGTACTCCATATATGGACGAACAAATCCTCTGTGCTGATTCAACAGCTGAGACGGAGGTAGCCGGGCGTCCATCCTCCTCAAAGCTGATTTAGCGGTAGCAGGGGTACAAGGTTCTCGTTTGTGTTGACTGGTAAATGATAAATAAAGAAGGGTTTAGAAGTAGGAACCTGAGTGGTATGGGGGTAGAAGAATGTCTTATGCGCAGAGGTGAAGGAACAGTCTTGGAGACACTGAAAGACACCTGATTTTCTCTGTCTCCAGTCACATACAGTTGAATGGTCCGATATCAGATTTTCTGTAGATATCTTTTGAGACGTCTAGAACTCGGCAAGAGGATAAAGTCTCAACAAAAGACATAGAAAATGTAGTTATATTGACAATATGACAATGTGTAGGGCTTAACACATAGTCAAGTATGTGATTGTCTCGTCACATACAGTTGAATGGTCCGATATTAGATTTTCTGTAGATATCTTTCGAGACGTCTGGAACTCGGCAAGAGGATAAAGTCTAAAAAAAAAGCATAGAAAATGTAGTTATATTGACAATATGACAGTGTGTAGGGCTAAACATATAGTCAAGTAAGTTATTTATGTACAGGATGAAGAGAAGAAAGGATATAACAGTGACTGTCTACAAAAGTAACCACACAACGGTCAGTAAATAAATCAGATGTCATCGGAAAACATTATTCAGATAAAAAAAAAAGGCTCGGTAGTTGAAAGGTTTTAATCTATTTCGATCAGCCGTTTGACAGCCACAGCCATCTTATTGTCAAGAAAATCTATCGACAGTCAAGGAGATAGTTCTAATGACATGTTTTGAAGCCCCACACATCTTCGTATAGCCAGAGGAAAAGATTCTTTCTGGGGCAACGGAGAGCATTATCCTTCTTGAGGTCTTAGCTACACCCTAACGCCAGACAATTTTATTCAGCTAGGGAGGGTCCTCTTGATCATAGGGATCAACAGTACCTCAGTTGAGGTCTCAAGATTTTTTGGATATATTTTTTATTTTCTATTTTTAGGTTTTACAGTAGGTCCCCTCTTTTCCTCTGTCTGAATGTACAGACCCCTCTCCTCCCTAACCTTTTACCCAAACCTTCCCCTGCACTCCCTACTCCATGCTTCCCCCTTAGGGGTTTAATGGGTTCATTCATTATAACTTACTTGTCCCTAACACAAACACATTTAGCCTGACCTTTTTTTGATGGTTTTCAACGGGAACGTTCTCCCAACGTGGGGAACCAGTTGAGCGCCGACCCTCCTTTGTTCGCTTGTCAACACAAATCGCTCTGGATCGGCTCGGGAGGCGGGAACGGCACTACGTCCCACCTCCTCCTTCTCTTCCTCGCCGTTGCGATGTTCCACTCCGTGCTGTGGTGTGCTGTGGGGTGCTTTGCAGGGCCTGCAACATGGCGTACTCCTGTACGGAGTTTGTCAATCCCACAGAAGACTTCCAACAGAGATACCGCAGTTTAAGATTTCTTTCCTCTTTTTCCTTTCCCCGCACGATGAGGAAAGAGGCAGGAAAATAATTTACACACGTACCGGCGCGCCGTGCCTTATGCAAATTTCTCTCTTCCTCCCCCCTCACCTCCCCCTCCACTTCTCTCTTTCTCTTCCTATCCACCTCTCTCTCTCTTTCTCTCTTTCTCTTACTTTCCCTCTGATTCACTTCCCCCGCCTCTCTCCCCTTCTCCCCGCTCTCTTCATCTCTCTTCCTCTACCCCACCTCTCTCTATCTCTCTCTCTCTTTCTGCCTCTCTCATCTAACGCGGCTTGTGACAAAGTTAATCTTTCTTGCCCGGGCCCCTCCCTTCACATATCTACGTAACCTAAACACTTCTTCAACCTCTTCTTGTACACCAATTTCCATAACTTTAGATATAATCTCTTAGTTTTTTTTTCCAACTGTTTTTCTCTTTTAATATTTAATGGAACGTGTTCCACTTTCCACCCTGAAACTATATATTTTATTACTAATATATTTTATCAGCGTTTATCTATGCTTTAGTGCCTCCATCACTTCGTTCTCGACATTCTCTCGTTCTTTCCACCACGTGTTCAATTTCGCCTCATCATTTTAACTTTTCTTCCGCCCTTTAGTTCCTCCACTATTAATCTTCATCTACTCAGATTTCTAATTTGATCTCTTTTATCTTTTTTTTAATTCATTTTTTTTGTTTTTGTTTTTTGATTAAAATTAAGTATGTTCATATGGTATAATTAGCACTGTAACACCCTTATTTATGACTCTCAAACCAAAATATATTTCTTAAAATTTTTAATCTCTCCACTCATCTGCGAAATTTCCTGAACTAAATTTTGTTCTTTCAAAATTTGCAATTCTCCTTACGAATCTTTGTCTTTATTAAGCATTTTAGTAACTTCACTCATTTCCATCCAACGTGGCCTAATTTTTCCTAGATTTTGTTTACATTACTTTTAAATACTACCTGACTTCCTCCAAGATCTCCCTGTCCAGGAATTCGCTCTTTCTGTTTCTTCCATCATACTGATCAATTTTTACTTTGACACATTGAAGACTCCACTCATGTTGGTGCATTTTCACTACTATTCCAGGAGGAGCCCTCTATTTGCTTCCATTCCAGCATGAGAGCTTTGTGTAGCGCTCAGGTGTGTGTGTGTGTGTGTGTGTGTGTGTGTGTGTGTGTGTGTGTGTGTGTGTGTGTGTGTGTGTGTGTGTGTGTGTGTGTGTGTGTGTGTGTGTGTGTGTGTGTGTGTGTGTGTGTGTGTGTGTGTGTGTGCGTGTGTAAGTCTGAGTGTGTTTGCGCGTTTTACCTTCAACCGAATAAAATCCTCATACCATTGTGGCTGTAATAGAAGATTTAACCTCTCAAAAACAATGCCATTCTTTATAGAGATTCTTCTGCCGACGCCAGACGACCTTATTCATCTGTGGGTAGACCACTATTCAGCGATAAAGCAAACTTAGTTAAAACTATCTCAATTTACCCTCTAAAGGTTAAGAGGTCTTACTAGGAACGTTTAAAGATTTTTGTCTGGGGTAGAGCCAGGTGACTTCAATCATCTTGGTTAAACCTTTTCATCTTATGTGAACGAGGAGGACCGGAATCATAAACTAGACCCAGGCTTCCCTTCCCGGCCCTCGGAGCCAACCCCTCCCGACGAGGCAGTGGCGCCCACGCCCTAGCAGGGCGCCTGGACTCATCACAGATTCCTCCCACTTAGCTCCTTTAGCGTTACAGGTCCTGTCTCGCGCGGAATAAAATCGCCTGACGTACGCCAAGCAGGCAAGAAAAAAAAATGTGGGGGATTAATATTAAGTATGATCCGAAATCTGTTGTTCAATAATGAGACCACCTCAAGTCGCTTTAGCTGAATAGAATCGGTTGTTCTTGGATAGGACAGAACCTGCGAAAGCACTTCTTGAAAGCAGAGAAAGGATTTAAGTGAGAGTGATGAGGTTCATCTCTTTGGTGATTTCGACCAACGCCAGACGTTTTCATTCAGAATGGAGGGGGTGGGGGGTTGAGGGGGGGAGAAGACGTCTCCAACACTAAGCTGTCAGGTCTCCCGACACAGTGACGCACTTTAGATATTTGATTCTGGCCAGAGCCACACGAGTTCACCAAGCCAAATAGGCTTCATGGGAGCAAAGAAGTTAAGACTCTTCATCTAAGCCCCAGTTCAATCAATCCAAATTTGAGTGTTTTCATGA
The DNA here is from genome assembly GCF_046742065.1 of Oratosquilla oratoria. Classification (NCBI taxonomy): domain Eukaryota; kingdom Metazoa; phylum Arthropoda; class Malacostraca; order Stomatopoda; family Squillidae; genus Oratosquilla; species Oratosquilla oratoria. The sequence goes on along the minus strand of NC_134818.1, from coordinate 22,990,100 downwards.
GGAAGGGGAACAGAATGAATAAGAAAGGGGAAGAAAAAGGAAAAAATAAAGGAGGAGAAGAAAAAAAATAAAAGAAAAAGAAAGAAAGACAGAATGAAGAAACGAAGACGAAAAAAAGAAAGAAATTGAAGGAAGATAAAAAAAAAAAAAACGAAGAAAATTGAGAAAGAGGAAATAAGAAAATAAAATGTAGAATAGAAAAAAGGAAAAAAGGACAAAGAAAACAAGAGACAGAAAAGACAAAGAATGCAAAAGAAACAAAAAAGAGAAAACAAACATAACAAGGAGAGGGAATAGAACGAAGAAAGAGAGAAAGAAGAGAAAAACGAAAAAGACGAGAAAGACGGATAAAACAAAAAACATGAAGAAGACGAAGAAGACGAAGAAGTCGAAGACGAAGAATAAGAAGAGTCTTAAGTCTTCGATAAGGGCTTGTAGTCCTTCCTGCCAATTTATGCGAGACGTCTGCAGGCGAGATAAGACAGGATACATTAGTATTGCAAACACGAGGCAGTACTTCACTCCTGGTCTTTCTCCAGAGATATCCTCTGGAAGCATTATATTGTTGATGATTTGTTTTTTGCTCTTTGCTCCTTTAGCTCCCTGTTAACAGACTCCAGAAGGTGTCACACTCGAGGTATTTTCTTCCTGGTCGCTGCCACGCGATTCCACTCATCCTAGGGGGTCAGTCTTGGGGTTTCGGTCATCTTAGGTTCTGTTTCACACGTGGTCCAGCCCTAAAATGAGTAGAATACTTGTGGTTAGTTAGAATAAAACGTTAGTAAAATATGTTTCTGTATTTGATAGGTTGATGTATTGGCACAACAATATTTAATGTTGCCAGATCTCTTTCTGAAGAAACGTCTTTGCTATCCCTCTTTAGGGAGCGGTGATATACGAGATCTTTGTTTTTGGTCCCTTTGAAAAAAACAAAACAAAAAAAAACTGCTGTTTCTTGCGTATAGAGAAAAAATATCTTATGAAAAAGTTGTATATTCTATGGCAATATTATTCTCGGATTAATTTCTCTGAATCATTTTAGAGGATTGGTTAGGTAAGGTAGCTGTAACTCATATGTAGGGTCTTGCTTTAAGCTGAGAAAAAAATCATATTACGTTAATCATCTGACATGTTGCATGTGTGGTTAAAGTAAATACAGGACACGTGTAAAATCTACAATAATTATCTTGTAGGTTATAGAAACAAAGTATGTATTACTTGACAAGTTCATAGATTAAATCTATCATGCTAACTTTTACATATGATATATGCAAGTAACCAAGTACCTCAGTGCAAATGATATATGTAAATATTCTATTTGGCTAGCGTCTAAGGATCTGAATCAAATGAGGGCTGACTGAACCACATACAAATGATATTCTAGAGTTCTAGTCTAGTCGAATCCCTTTCTAGATCGCCTCTCCTCTGGTGCATAGAGTAATTGATCTTTGGCTAGGGCAAAACCTATAAATCAAATTAATGTGAGGAAGAGTCTACGCATAATAAAAAAGAATAGTTCTGTCAGTTGATTGGGCTTATAAACTTTACGTTGTATTTTTGAAACGTTATTTTAGCTGTCGTCAGGTGATTTTATTCATCTGGGGAAAACACCTTCCATCTCGTCGGTTAAGTGATGTTCTTAATATAATCAATTCTGGTAGAAATTGAACGATTTTATTAATTTCATTGGGTCAATTTCTTGAACCCAGACCCTGCCGCCTCGTTGCTGGCCTCGATTTGGGTCATCGACCAAAAGTAAAGAGACA
>NC_134818.1:22975834-22983334 GCF_046742065.1 Oratosquilla oratoria | reverse complement strand
CACGCCCGCACGCCCGCCAGCCTGCAAGCAATTAAAACTACAATAATATTCTACTCTTTATCTCCCACTTCTCATTCTTCTTCGCTCTCTGGTTCTACGTCTCTTTTTCTTCCTACTTCTGCCTCTCGTTCTCTCTATCCTTCTCTCTTTTTCTCTCTACCTTTACTTCTCTCTCCTTCTCTCTCTATCTCTACCTCTCTCTCTTACTAATCTTTTCCTCTTTGTCCTAATCCCTCCCTCACTCTCTCCCAATCTCTCCTCTGTCTTTCCTAATCTTTCCTTCTTTCTGTCCCCTAGCCTCTCTTCTCTCTCTCCACGTCTCTCCTTCTCTCTCTCTCCTAGTCTCTTCTTCTCTCTCCCTTTCCTAGTCTACCGTTCTGTCTCTCCTCTAGCCTCTCCTTCTCTCTCTCCTCTCTTTCCACTCTTTCTCCTCTAGTCTCCCCCTCTCCCTCTCTCTTAATCTCCCTATAGAGATAACTAAAATATCAAGAACTACCTAGATACATATATAATATACCTAGAATTATCTAGAATATCTAAAATACAAAAAAGAATATGAAAAGTATGAATTAATATAAAAAATACATATGTATAAAACATGAACAATTATAAGAAATATCTAATACTATCTAAATAATCTTAAAATATCTAATATGAATATGACCTAAAAGAATAAGAAATATATCTAGAAGTATCTCAAAACATCTAAACCTAATTGATATAGCCACAAACATCTAAAATCTAATATACTGAAATACATTATGAATATTGAAAAATATTCAAAACTCAATATCTGAAATCTAAAAAAAATCTAAAATATCTAGATTATTCATAATATATAATATATCAAAAACTACTTTCTGAAACTATCTAAAAATATCAAAGCCATTGAGAAGTATGTAGAATACCAAAAGACATCTAAAAACCTAGAAATCTATGAAATATTCATAAATACAAAAACATCAAAAATTCTAAAAATCCTAAAATATCTATGAAAACCTGACGAAGATTACAAGTATATAAAATTAGATATACCTAAATGTATATAAAGATACCTAAAATATCTAGAAATAGCTGAAATATCTAAAAAAAATTGCAAACCCACTAAGATATCTAAAATTAGTTGAAAATATTTAAATGGATTTTAGCTATCTACGACTGTCTAAAACTATTTAAAACCACCTAAGATATCATAATACATTTGAAAATAATATCTATCTTTTCTAAAAAAAATTGCAGGTACACTTAAAAACACAATCATTTAAAAATTAGAAAATATCTAAAATATATTAAGTGATCTAGGTATTTAAATGTATTCAAGGGCGTCTAAGATATCTAGAAATATCTTAAATATGCAAAAACATCTAAAAACATCTAAAACACTAAAAACACTTATGATAACCATATTTACATACCAGTAAATTATACCTATACATCTATATACATAGACACTGCAATACATACCCATTTAGGTATGGATTCACATATCTCCACATATATCTCTCTCTCTCCCTCCTCATCTCCCCCCTCTCTCCCTCTCTCCCATTCTCCCTCTTTCTTTGTCTCTCTCTTTCTCTCCATCTCTCTCTACACCTCCCTCTCCCTCTTCCTCTCCATCTCCCTTTTTCTCTTTCTCGTCATATCTTTCTCTCTCTCTCTCTCTCTCTCTCTCTCTCTCTATATATATATATATATATATATATATATCCGTCTCTCCTTTTCACGGGTCCAGGTCCTATTTCTGCTGCATTTTAGATAGGTATTATTGAGTACAGTAGTTAACAAAATAGAGTCAAGTTTCCCAGGTCCACTCTTAGGGTAAAGCACGAGATGCTGAGCCGGAGGGCCATGTACAGCACGTCTCTCTTCAGGATAATCTAACGACTAAAATATGTAGAACAGTCTTGAAGTCTTTATTTTCGTGAACATATCTTGTAAGTACACAAACACACACACACACACACACACACACACACACACACACACACACACACACACACACACACACACACACACACACACACACACACACACACACACACACACACACACACACACACACACACACACACACACACACACACACACACACACACACACATGAACACACACAGACACACACGTATGTATGTATATATATGTCAAACTTTATGGTTCATTTTTCTTCACTTATGAAGTATAGTAAGAAATACATCGCGTAAATCGATATTCATATTTGAGACCTTCATTGGTATGCTAAGTATAACCCAAAGTATGCTTAGTATACCTGGCGATATATCAAATCCTTACTCGGAGTTCTTGCATTCCTTCGTGTTGACGCATAGCTGGGGAGGAGGAGGAGGAGGAGGAGGAGGAGGAGGAGGAGAAGGAGGAGGAGGAGGAGGAGGAGGAGGAGGAGGAGGAGGAGGAGGAGTAGGTATAGCTCAGAGGGAAGAGATGCAAGGAGAGTATAGGAGAAGAGAGGGAGAATGTTGGAAGATGGAGATGACGTGTGCGAGATATGATGTGGATAAGAAAGTATGGTTGCAGTGAATTGATCAAAGAGGAAGGTAGAAAGGAATAAAGAAGAGGATGGAGAAAGCCATAGAGAGAGATAAAAGAGTAGAAGGCTGGGAATAGAGAGAAAAAGAGATTATTCTCGTATGTACGTGTTAATAACCGAGAGAGGGACTGGGAGACAATGGGAAGAGAAAATACGACTAGGAGAGAAAAAGAGGAGGAAGTGGATGCTAAGATGAGAAAAGGGAAAGAAAAAGAGAAGCGGGGGTGAAGAAAACACACAAAGAGTAGAGAGAGAAGAGAGAACAAAAGAGAGAGGGGGGATATGAGAAGCCCAAAAGAATGAAGAGAACTGGAAGAAGATGATCTGGAAGAGAAAAGGAGAAATTAGGAGAGCATATCTCTGTTGGAAAAGCAGAGGCGGAGAAATAAAAGAAAAAAGTGACACGAATCTAAGAAAGATGTGAGGAAAGAATTATGGGAGAATATAAAGATAAACAGGGAATGAGAGGATCATTTCTAATGGCACAAAAGAGGAGGAAGAGGAAGAGGAGAAGAAGGAAGAGGAGGAGGTGGACAAGGAAGGGTAGGAAGAGGAAGAATAGAAAGGAGGGAGGAAGGAGAGAAGGAAGAAAATGAAAGAACGATGACAAGGATTAAAACGAAGACAAGGAGGAAGGCGATGAGGTGTACCAGGAGGAGGAGGAGGAGGAGGAGTAGGATGTGGGAGAGGAGTAAAAAGAGGTGAACGAGGAAGAAGGCGAGGAAGAGGAAGAGGAGGAAGACGAGGCTGAGGAGGAAGAGGAGGACGAGGAGGGTAAGGGGGGCAAAGAGGAGGAGGAGGAGGAGGACGAGAAGAGCGAGGACGATTAGAGGACAAATAGAGAGGAGGAATGGGAGGAGGAGGAAGAGAGAATGGAAGAGGAAGAAGAGGAGGAGGAAGAAGACGAGATGAAGTAGGAGGAGTAGGAGGGGCAGGAGGAGGAGGAGGTGCATGATGGTGGAGAGAAGAAAAGAAAGACAAAGAGAAGAAGGGTGACCGGGAGGAATAGGAGGAGGAGGAGGAGGAGGAGGAGGAGAGAGAGGAGAGGTGGAGAAGAAAACTGCTTGCCAGAAGATGAAATCGGCCTGGGGATGGAGGGAGTGGTTGGGAGGGAGGAGGAGGGAGGAGGAGGGGAGGGAGGAGGGGAGGGGAGGGGAGGGCAGGGAGGGGAGGGGAGGGGGAGGGGAGGGGGAGGGGGAAGGGAGGGGGAGGGGGAGGGGATGGGAGATGGTTCATATTATATGAAAGTTGAACTTACACTCTAGCGGACCACTTGGCTCTCTTTCCTCGATCTCCTCTTTCGGTCTCCGGTTTCGTCTTGCTCTCCGGTTCCCTGATCCCATCTCTCCTCCTGTCGTCCTCCTTGTCCTCCTCCTACCTCCTCCTGCCTCTTTCTACCTCTTCCTGTTTCTTCCTCCTGCCTCCTCTTGCTTCCTCCTGCATCTTCCTCCTACCGCCTCCTGCCTCCTTCTGCCTCTTCTTACCTCTTCCTGCCTCCTCCTGCCTCCTCTTGCTTCCTCCTGCATCTTCCTTCTGCCTCCTCCTGTCTATTCTTACCTCTTCCTGCCTCCTTCTGCCTTCTTTTGCCTTTTCCTGCCTCCTCCTGCCTTCTTTTACCTCCTCCTGCCTCCTCCTTCTGCCTCCTCCTGCCTCCCTCTGTCTTCTTCTGCCTCCTTCTGCCTTCTTCTTTCCTCCTCCTACGTCCTCCTTTCTCCTCGTGCCTCCTACTGCCTCCTTCTACCTCCTCCTGTCTTTCCTTTTTGTTCTTCATCTTGCCATTTTCCGATTCATATCTTTTCCTCTTTCGTTCCCCATTTCTTCGTTCCAACCTTTCCTACGAATGAGGAGGATGAACAACAACAACAACAACAACAACAACAACAACAACAACAACAACAACAACAACAACAACAAAAACAACTCTCTCGTGATACACATACACACGCACGCACACACACACACACACACACACACACACACACACACACACACACACACACACACACACACACACACACACACACACACACACACACACACACACACACACACACACACACACACACACACACACACACACACACACACACACACACACACACACACACACACACACACACACACACACACACACACACACACACACACACACACACACACACACACACACACACACACACACACGTTTCCCCCGTGTCTGTAATACGTGCGCACGTACATGTATATATATATATTTTTGTATGCGTGTACGTGCACATAATTATGCATATGCTTATAAGTGTGCATGTACACGCGCGTGTTCATGTGTAATTCACCCTTGACCTTGGATCACGTGTTAGACTAATGATCGACAGTTATTACTCTCCGGGATGAAGGCTCAGAGTTCATATATGGCCTGATCTATGGGTAATGCTGTGGCGTGATACACACACATCCTCAATCCCTTGCCCACCAGAGCGAGGTTCCGGCTTGCAGAGCTGTGATGCTTCCCAGCTCTAGGTGGGTAACGAACTGAGGATTGCTTTGTTAGCAGGTGAACGTGATATCACTGCACCAACAAACCTGTGTGCGTGTGAATCTGAAGCTAGGTATGATAAATTGGACAGTAAGAGACAGAACCCCACGAGCGTTGCTCCTTTCCTGTGTACTATAACACAAACACACACACACACACACACACACACACACACACACACACACACACACACACACACACACACACACACACACACACACACACACACAAGCTAACACACACTAACATACACACTCACTCACACACATACACACATATACACACACACACTCACGCAATCACACACATTTACACATACACACCCTCACACACCCTCACGCATGCTCACATACACACACTCTCACAAACACTCACACACACTCACACACACACACACACACACACACACACACACACACACACACACACACACACACACACACACACACACACACACACACACACACAACACACACTCACACACACATTCGTACACACACAAACACAGACAAGGCATCATATTTGAATTTCAATCATAAATGAATTTTAATTTCAATCTAGTCGTCGCCCACTCCTTCCCATAATATTTCATTCATCTTTCAGATTCTTCAGTTCCTCTGGAATGGGACAGCAACAACAACAACAACAGCAACAGTAGCGGGAGCAGTCGTGGATGGGGTCTCAAGAACAACCACACGACCAGCGACGACGCCAAGGATCAACGGCGCCATCGTCACGGCCACCAGAAGGAGAAGGAGCGAGGGCAGATGAACCCCACGACGGAGGCGACAGCGAAGAATGGCGCCGAGGTCCCGTCCCCGCCTCCCGACGTCACCGAGGCCGAGATGAGGCGGCGGGAGAGAAACAAAAGAAGGAGATGGAGGAAGCGGAGACTAGAGCAGAAGAAGCGGAAGAGGGAGAGGAGGAGGAAGGCAAGGAAACAGCGAAGAGAGAAGAGGCGACGGAGGTTACGAGGGAAAGGGCGGAAGAGGAGGAAGAAGAGCGAATAGGGAGAAGAGAATTTCTTCGTCCTTATCCTCCTCCCTTCCCTCCTCCCACCCCCCCTCTCACTACGTCCTACATTACTCTCCCACTTATTCCCCTTTCCCCTCTTCCTCTTCCACCCCTCCATCATGGTAGCAGAACACAACATCAGTGCGATATCGCTCCAGCTGCACTGACTCATCGTCCCAGTCCTTAACGTTATTTAGCATCAGTATCCTGTGTTACTAGAAACCGTATCCCATACTCTGTATCGCTATACTTCGTCATTGTTATTGTAAGACCAATGCTGTACATTCGTTTCTGTAATAATAGCGCAGTTATACTATTTGTCATACGAGAGCCTATTGCAACGTTAGATATCACTGCAACCATATAGAACGCGCACGCACACACACACACACACACACACACACACACACACACACACACACACACACACACACACACACACACACACACACACACACACACACACACACACACACACACACACACACACACACACACACACACACACACACACACACACACACACACACACACACACACACACACACACACACACACACACACACACACAAACACACACACACAAACACGCGTAGGCACACACGCACGCACATCCACTCATGCACACATACACACGCACGCACACAGGCACACAAACACGTACAGATCTACATGCTCCCTATCGCAAACAAGATCAGTACAAGTCAGAGTAATCATCTGGGTAGCGTAAACAAGTGCAAACACAGCTCCCAAGCACTGAACTTAGCACCCAAGCGCACAAACAAGCAGCCAAACACAGATGATTATGCCTGCAGCTCGAGAAGAGGCATCGATTTTAACCTCTCTCTCATAGGGCAAACGGAGAGTAAAATCCATAAAATGCTTATCAAGTCAATAAACCTGATAGTCAATAAAGAAAATAAATGGTCGAGTGTACTACAAACAAGTCAGACTGGAACAAGAGAAAAATCCAGAGAGACAGACAGACAGACAGACAGATAGGGAGACACAAAGATAAAAAGGGAACCAGACACACATCAGCATTCGACTCAGCACAACCACGCTTTGATAGTTGGAGACACTCAAACCACCAGACACGCAATATCGCTGTAACTTGATCAAACATGCAAGACCCCAAACAAGCTGATATGGACTAAGAGTCAGTGGGACAAATATACACGAAATCCAATTTTTAGACCAAAAGGTAAAGGGGACAGACTGTACACAACAAATTCATTCAAGGATTCAAACTATATATCAAAGACATATGGGGGATAAGCAGAATTATAGCTTAGCTAATAAAGAAATGGCTAAGAAACGAACCAATATGATAGACTCTGTCATGCTGACAAGCAGCGTCCAAGAACCTAATCAAGTGATTAAGGCCACATATAAGGAATCGGAACACATGAATATACGTCCGAGGATG
>NC_134818.1:22950834-22963334 GCF_046742065.1 Oratosquilla oratoria | reverse complement strand
AATCGTCTACTTATTTTTTTATATATATATTCATTAATTCTTTCACATATCTATTTACTTGTATATTTGTTTTGTTATTTCTATATTCATCTATTTATGTATTTATTGATCTGTTTATTCATTTGTTCATCTATTGATCTTTATATGTAATTTTTATTTATTTATTCATTTATTTGTTTATCTATTTATCTATTTATTTATGCGCTTATCTATTCACTTATCATTCTGCATCCGTCTCCGTAGTAAACTGAATAAGCTTTGGCAGATCAGACTCACTGAAGATCGAGGTGAAACGCACACACCCACACACCTCAAAGAGGCAAAGCAATCGTACCAACACCTTGTCTGGTTACACATAGCACTGACTACGCGGAAATTATTGTATCGAAAAGAGCTGGTATCCGATAAATGGATGAAGAAAGGTGAGGGGGAGGGTGGGGGTAGGGTGGGATATGGCATCTCTTTCTGGTCCGGTTTTCTATTGCTGTTACAAGGTAAACGGATGAGATTAGGTCGTGGTGACCGGCCACAGACAGTAAAGCTCCATGCCCGCTGAGACAAGTCGACGTTAGACATAATACGACAAATGTGACTTAAGCTGCCGCTACTAAGAACTGGGAATTGATAAAAGAGAAAACGAGGATAGTTACTCAATACCTCGCCCGTGGAGGAACTGGGTGCTGTGGGAAGCCTCTCCGCCCTTCTCCTCCTCCTCCTCCTCTTCCTCCTATACATCCTCCTCCTCCTATACCTCCTCCTCTTCCTCCTCCTTCTCCTCCTCCGGTACCAGGCAACTACAGAGGCCCCGTCCGGAGAGAGGCTGGGGTTGGTGCTTATATGCAATACTGGTACTGTAACCAGCACGTACATATTGTCCTTGGATACATCGAGTGTAAATATCATTACAAAAGAATTACGTTGCATCATTGTTGGACATATACATATACATATACATATACATATACATATACATATACATATACATATACATATACATATACATATACATATACATATACATGCACATGCACATGCACATGCACATGCACATGCACATGTACATATATATATATATATATATATACATACATACACACATATACATTCATATATATTCATGATATAGGACATATATCTTCATAGTAACAGAGAAAATAACATTCTTAAAAAAACGAAATCGCTGTGGTATTAAAAAATCATATTCGACACGTAATCGACTATGAGCACATAAGCAAGACACATACCCACGAATGGCGCGAGTTAAATTGCCTAAAAAGAAGTCACCAACATCACAAAGATCAAAAACATTACTGAGGCCTTTTGCAGTCCACGGTGACAGTGCTGCCTTCGCCATTCAACAGTGGAATGCAATATTTTTTTTTCCTTTTAGATTTTCACTTTTCTAATTTTTTTCTAAGAGGGTCACTTTTACTTTGCAGCCGTATCCACCATAGCATTGTTATAAAATTCTTCTGTGCTTTTAAAACATGGGCGAAACATGAAAACATCAGCTTCTTGCGTCTTACAAAAATAGAATAAAATAAAAACAGTAATCTTCAACACCAGGAAATATATTGCCAAACCTCTTCAGCAAATATTATTCTTCACTTCTCTCGGCCACATCCAAGTATAGATTTATGATACAGATATGTATTACAATATTATTACATTTAAGAATTTCCACTACGCATTGCACTTACAGATATATTCGTTGTTACAAAGTATATATCATGATCCTGTGCCGAGTTTAGTTTTCTCACAAGAAATATTTTTCTCCAAGAAGAAATCTTATTAACACAAAAAAGGAGAAATACACAAAAATATTTTTCAAATCCATCATTATATTATGTGTCTTGTTTTGCGTCAGCAAGTGTACATATTTATTTATATATAAATGTGTATATCTACATATCTTCATATATCTATACATGTTTATGTACATAAGGACGTACACGTATATATACAAGTACCCCGTATACACATATATGTATATGTACAATATATGTATGTGCATATGTATATATGTATGTGTATGTGTATGTGTATGTGTATATGTATATGTATGTGTATATGTATGTTTATATGTATGTATGTATGTGTGTGTGTGTGTGTGTGTGTGTGTGTGTGTGTGTGTGTGTGTGTGTGTGTGTGAGAGAGAGAGAGAGAGAGAGAGAGAGAGAGAGAGAGAGAGAGAGAGAGAGAGAGAGAGAGAGAAAGAGAGTAATCAGTAATCAGACACTAACTGGGAAAGCCCCTGGACAAGCGGCCCTCCCTCTCTATATCTCATTCTCTCTCTCTCTCTCTCTCTCTCTCTCTCTCTCTCTCTATCTCTCTCTCTCTCTCTCTCTCTCTCTCTATTTCTCTCTCTGTCTGTATGTCTGTCTGTCTCTCTCTCTCTCTTTCTCTATCTCAGAAATATATATATATATATATATATATATATATTTATATATATATATATATATATATATATATATATATATATGAGAGAGAATGTGGGTGGGGAAGGGCAAACGAAGATGTGTTAGGAATAGAGTTTAATGTCCTAAACGTTGCGACCAACTTGGTCTTCTTCAGAGGACTACAGCATTACAGATACAATATATATATATTTCGATTTTTTATCTTCATGTCCTTTACTATGTCACTTCCTTTCTCTCCTTTTCTTTTCTTCGTCACCTTTTCTTACCTGCTTTCTCTTTCTCTTTCTTTTCTTTTGCTCTTTTTTTTTACATTTTGTGTCTTGTTTTACCGATCTCTTTCTCTTTCTCTTTTTCACTTAACTTTTTCCTTTTTTCTTATTTTCTTATGTATCCTTTTATTGTCCGATTCCTCTATCCCTTTTTTCTTTGCCTCTATTTCTCTTCCATTTTCTTTTTCTTTCAGTCTTCCTCTTTTTTCCTTATCTTTTTTTCTTTCTCTCTTTGTATCTTTCTCTCATTTACCCTGTTTCTGTGGCTGTCCCTTTCCTCTTTTTCCCTCTCTCTCTTTCTCTCTCTCTCTCTCTCTTTCTCTCTCTCTCTCTCTTTGTATTTTTCTTTTATTCACTCTTTTTCTCTGGCTGTTCCTTTCCTCTTTTTCCTTCTCTCTCTCTCTCTCTCTCTGTCTCTCTCTCTCTCTCAAACTCTCTTTCTCGTTCTCTCTCTCCCTCTCTCTCTCTCTCTCTCTCTCTCTCTCTCTCTCTCTCTCTCTCTCTCTGTCTCTCTCTCTCTAACTCTCTTTCTCGTTCTCTCTCTCTCTCTCTCTCTCTCTCTCTCTCTCTCTCTCTCTCTCTCTCTCTCTCTCTCTCTCTCTCTCTCTCTCTCTCTCTCTCTTACTCTCTCTCTCTCTCTCTCTCTTACTCTCTCTCGTTCTCCTCCATTCTCTCTCGTTCTCCCCCACTCTCTCTCGTTCTCCCCCCCTGTCTCTCTCTCTCTCTCTCTGTATCTTTCTTTTATTCACTCTTTTCTGTGGCTGTCCCTTTCCTCTTCTCTCTCTCTCTCTCTCTCTCTCTCTCTCTCTCTCTCTCTCTCTCTCTCTCTCTCTCTCTCTCTCTCTCTCTCTCTCGTTCTCCCCCCTCTCTCTCTCTCGTTCCTCCCCTCTCTCTCTCTCTCTCTCTCTCTCTTGTTTCCCCCCCCCCTCTCTCTCTCTCTCTCTCTCTCTCTCTCTCTGTGTGTGTGTGTGTGTGTGTGTGTGTGTGTGTGTGTGTGTGTGTGTGTGTTTGTTTGTGTGTGTGTTTGTGTGTGTGTGTGTATGTATGTGTGTGTGTGTGTGTGTGTGTGTGTGTGTGTGTGTGTGTGTGTGTGTGTGTGTGTGTGTGTGTGTGTGTGCAACTGCGTGTATTTTGTGTGCGCGTGTGCGTACATGTGTGTGTGCGCGCGCGCGTCTGTATAAATGGCTATGTCTGTCTGTCTGTCTGTCTCTTTCTGCCTTTCTGTCTGTCTATCTGTCCGTCTGTTGTTTTCAAGAACACTGACCAGGGGTCGAGTGCCTTCCCTCACCCTCCGGTTGTTGAAGAGGTGGAGGGAAGGGGGAGGGGGAGGGGGAGTCGAGGCGATGGAGTGCACCACTATCACTTGCTCCAGTTCTTTCTTTCATTCTCTTCTTCTCTCCTCCTCTCCTCCTCTCCTTCTTTCTCTCTTTCCTTCTCTCTTTCTGTCTCTTTTTCTGTCTGTCTGTCTGTCTGTCTGTCTGTCTGTCTGTCTGACTGTCTATCTCTCTCTCTCTCTCTCCCTCCTTCTTGCTCTCCTTCTCTCTCTCTCTCCTTCTCTCTCTCCTTCTCTCTCTCTCTCCTTCTCTCTCTCCTTCTCTCTCTCTCCTTCTCTCTCTCTCTCCTTCTCTCTCTCTCTCCCTCTTTCCATCCCTCTCTCCCTCCCTCCCTCTCACTTTCTTTCTCTCTCTCTTGGTTTGAGGTTCAGAGAGGAGATCAAAACTGTCCTCGACTTATTTGTCTGTTCCCAAAATATCCTTGGAAGAGGTCGCCTTTGCACTCAGAAATGTTCTTGGTGAAGACGTTCATCATTGTTTCTGAATGTTTTATACTTCATTTTTGGATTTCTTTGTGCTGCAGCTTTTGATTTTTGACATTTTCTTCAGTTTAATACTTTGCTTATATTCCGCCAAAGTTGTTACCCTTGCGTTGTTTTTTTTCTTAGTTTTCGTCCCTGATGTATATCCGCCAAGTTATAACGATCAAGTTTAGAGTGAGGAGATGCAACAGAAAACGGTGGTTCCTTCTCGGTCAAGCTTCAAAACAGAAGTTTATCTGCCGTGACGAAGATCAGTCTCTCAAACCAGGACACGGTAGTCACCACCTCTGCAGATCCAATTTCTTCTTCCTCCTCCTCTTCCTCCTCCTCTTCCTCCTCCTCCTTCTTCTTCCTCTGCGCTGGTCATACTTATCGAACGATCACCCAACGTGGGAGGGTAAGACTCAGTGCGTAAATAATCCATAGTGACAGCAGTGTAAGAATTAATCTTATTATTTGCTCTCACTGCTCGAAACGCACCCACGTCAACGTTTAGATGTGACCCTGCTAGGTACATCGGTGCATGCATACATACATACATACATACATACATACATACATACATACATACATACATACATACATACATACATACATACATACATACATACATGCATCCATGCATGCATCCATGCATACATACATACATACAGTACATACATTCAAATCTAGCACCCTTGCTCCTCTTCCTCTTCCTCCTCCTCCTCCTCCTCCTCCTCTTTCTCCTCCCCTAGCTTCCTCTACTCCAGGTTTTCCTCATCCTCCACCTTATTCTCCTCTTCCAAATTCTCCTTCATCTCCTCCTCCTCCTCCTCTTTCTCCTCCTCTTCCTCCACCTCCTTATCTTCCACCATCTCCTCTCCTCTTTCTTCAGCTTCTCCATATTTGCCTCCTCGCCCATCTCCTCTTCTTTCTCCTCCATTCTTCTTATTTTATCATCTCTTCCTCCATCTTCTTTTCCTCCAGATTTGCCTCCTCTTTCAGCCTCCCCTCTTCCTCCAGCCTTTCCCCCAGTTTCTCCTCCTCCTCCTCCTCCTCCTCCTCCTCTTCCTCCTCCTCCTCCTCCTCCTCCTCCTCCTCCTCTTCCTCCCCCTCCTGCAGATCCCCTCCAACTCCTTCAACTGTTCCAGATCTTCCTTCTCCCCTTCCAACAACTTATCTCCCTCTAACCCCTCCTCCTCTTCCCTCAATTACTCCTCTTCCTCTCCTTCACTTCCTCTTTCTCATCCTCTTCCTCCTCTTACTCCTCCTACACTTTTTTCTCTTCCACATCCTCTTCTATTGCCATCACCACTGTCTCTTTACATACTCCAGACCCTAAAACACCTCTTTCTCCTCTCCATCCTCCTCCTCTACCTTCTTATACCCTTCCTACTCCTCCAGATCTTAAACTGCTACCTCATACTCTAGTACTTCTACCTCCTCCTCCAGACCCTAAACCACTACCTCCTTCTCCTCTACATCTTTCTCCGCTACCTCCTCCTCCTCTACATCTTCCTCCGCTACCTCCTCCTCCTCTAGATCTTAGACCACCACCTCGTCATCTTCCTTCTTCTATTTCTCTTCTTCTTCCTGCGGCTGCTAGGAGCCTGGTCGCAGCAGCCGCGATGACCCGCCCGAGTGGAGGAGCACCCTTTAAGGGGTAGGGGTGGCATGGGGGGGGTGCTCGTTATTGGGTGGGGACTTCGCGCGCTTGTGTGTGATTCATCATGGTCTTGGATCACGTGTTGGACTCGTGATCGACGGCTACTACCCTCTCGGAAGAGAGCTTGGAGCTCATATATGACCGATCTATGGGTAATGCTGTGACCTCACGCGCACACACACACCCAACTCCCCGCCCACGAGAATTGAAGTAATAACCCGCAGCGTAGCGATACTGAAATCATTTCAGCCCTGGGCGGGATTCGAACACAAACTACCGTAGTAGCAGCCGGGAACTCTACCAACTGCGCCACGAGTTTGTGTGTGTGTGTGTGTGTGTGTGTGTGTGTGTGTGTGTGTGTGTGTGTGTGTGTGTGTGTGTGTGTGTGTGTGTGTGTGTGTGTGTGTGTGTGTGTGCACTGATGTCTCCCTTGCCTGTTGGCATATACACGTTAAATAGAAAGAGGCCGCGCTGTCCTTACAACCCATTTCGTTCATCTGGGATGCCGACAGGCGACTCCCTTCCCCTCTTGTTTCGAAAAAATTTCAACCATTTACATTTAATCAGAAACTATTTCATTATATCCAACCTGGGGTGTATTCATTTGCAAAACAAGAGTACCCATAAGCTCTCACGTCTTCACAAAGTAATGGTGTTAATCTGGGATCCATCAACGGCGCATCGTCACAGACCAGGAACAGAAGTCTCCATCAAGTTAAGATATATGGAGGCTGAGGTCCTTCGGTAATAAAACACTTGTCAGAGCGTCTGCTACCCTCTGGTCTCTTCGGTGCCGTCGTTCATGTTTGCGTATTAGACCACATTCCTCATTCAGATGACCGCCATCTATCCCGCGTCTCATTTGCCGAAGCTAATGGACTTCGCCGCGGCTCTGCAGCGGTGCACTTCGATTAAGAATTCACTTCGACTTCGGTCAGAACGATCTACTCGTGCTGCAATTGCCTTTGTGTAATGAAGATATAGGTTGAGATGAGCCTCGTCCGTCCGGTTGGTTCAAGACTGGTGAAGGCGTTTTCAATTTGTCCTCTGATGATTTCTCGACAGTGGTGGAATGAGTTCCCCCAATCAGGGTCCAGTATAGTATCACTATTATTTTTTTTTTATACTTTTTTTTTTGTTTGCAAAAAAGTACTGCCTGCGTAAGGTTTCTGTCACACCGACATATTGACAGTGATTTCTTTGTTGCAAGAGCATAGTGTCAGTTATTTTCCGTTGCATTTGACGGGCATTTCCTTAGCACTTAGGGACAATGTAGCATCAGAGTTAAAAAACACGATTATATTATATTCATATTAATACACATTTTTTGGTTACTTGCAACACCAGCGAGATACCAAATGCTGACGACAACAGACTATTACTCTTATTATTATCTCACAGATGCACCACTAGTGATAGACTGACTGAAGACACCAAGGCCGAAGAATTTCTGCTAAAACGCGATTTCAAATAAATTACTTTGGGAATATTTTCAGTTTAGTGACGGTACAGTCACTCTCCTCACATTCATTCATTCATTCATTCTCACTCACTCACACACACACACACACACACACACACACACACACACACACACACACACACACACACACACACACACACACACACACACACACACACACACACACACACACACACTCGGTGGCGCAGTTGGTAGAACGTTGAACTACTAGCATGGTGGTGCGCGTAGTGCTTGGTTCGAATCCTGCCCAGGGCCGAAATTAATTTCGGTACAGCTGCGCTTCGGGTCGTTACTCTGACTCTCGTGGGCGGGGAGTTGGGGGTGTGTGTGTGAAAGGTCATAGCATTACCCATAGATCGGACCTACGAGCTCTGAGCTCTCTTCCAGGGGGGAAATAGCTGTCGATTACGAGTCGAACACGTGGTCCAAAGACCAAGTGAAGACACACACACACACACAATTAATCATGTAGTCAGTCAGTTATTTTGCCATATGTCTCTCTTGCCTGAGACCCACGTCTTCCGAAATATTGTGCTGTTGTCTGGGAATAGTCGATATTTTGCAGTGTATGATGAGATGCGGTGTCGTCATTATAGTAGTTGCAGCTAGGGAGGTTTGATTCTATGGCCAGAGCTTGTTTGTACTGTCTTAGTGTTGGATGGTGTACTGAACACAAGCGTGCTAATGTGGTTTTTGCATCCCCC
This sequence comes from Oratosquilla oratoria, assembly GCF_046742065.1. Taxonomy (NCBI): domain Eukaryota; kingdom Metazoa; phylum Arthropoda; class Malacostraca; order Stomatopoda; family Squillidae; genus Oratosquilla; species Oratosquilla oratoria. Next base: position 22,954,994 of record NC_134818.1, on the reverse strand, counting down.
CGGAGTAGGTGAAATAGTGATTTTGGTGGCCTGTCTTGAAGACTTTGTTTCGTGATCTGTGGATGAATGTGTTATTTCGTGGTTGTTTTGTGTGGTACAGGTTGTAGAGTGTTGTGTATTTTTGAGTAGTATGCTGTTTCGTTATTTTGTGTGTGCTTGTGTGATATAATGCGATGGGTGAGTATGGTTGAAGGCTCTTGCACAGAACTGTAGTCCTATTATCTTCATATCCCTATTGCGAGAGGTCGAGTACAATTGATCTATTGGTGCATCCTATTATTATTCTTAATGATTTATTTTGTACATTTTGTAAAAAATATATGTTTTGTTGATTGGTTGGAACCATTGTGTGTGTAGTCGAGCGTATTCCTTAGGAAATGTGTATACGTTGTGATTAAAGTTTCCCTGTGTTGTCCAAAGCCCATGCTTTAGATCGATTTTAGTATGTTTATTTTTGCTGTTGAGTTTTATTATAAGATCTTTGTGGTACCGGCTGAAGGTCACACAAGTATCAAAAGTTAGGCCCAGAAGTTTAAGTTTCACTGAATTTTTTATTTCTATTTTATTCGTGGCTGTCTGGACTGAGTAATGTCATTGATCATTTCTTGGGTGAGGCTTCTGTTCTATCACTTCTGAGTCACCGTTTTAGTTTACCTAAATATATATGAAATATAACATATACAACCACATGTACACACATATATATATATTTGAACGTCTGTGCACTGTGTACATGTGTATGCAAATATATAAAAATATGGACACGATATTCATATTTATTTTCGCATTTCATAAATCATAAGAGCGGAAGCGGACGTGAGCATCAAATGACGAGGCATGACTACGGCGGAGGCAGACGATGTGAAGGCAACAAGTGAGTTTCCCAGGCCGGAGATTCCAGTTAGTTATGTCGACTTTCGAATGAATTAATGTTATCGCAGGTTCCTGGAAGTGCTTACTACGTGTGTGAAGCGCTCGAAGGCAGGAACCATTCCCGCCGAGAGCCGTAGGGCCGCCTCCTGCGCCTGCGGAGGAAGGGCCGCGTCCTTCGAGTTCGACGGCGTCCCCGTGCGTTTTCGTCACCGTGCCGGTGTCTCCTCCTTAGCAAGACCTCTTCCCGGTGGAACGCCTCCTGCCTTCCCTCACCGTCAAGTACCCTCGACATGTCCACTTCCTCCTCCTCCTCCTCGTGGACCCACCTCTCCACCTGTCCGAAGTCGGAGGGCCTGACCTTCCGCTCTCTCCTGGTACGTCGACCTCCTCCCGATTGCCCCCCACGACCTCTGCTCTGTCGTCTGCGCCCACGTCCCCGACTTCCTTTTCTCCTTCCTTTACCCCTGCCCTCCTTTCTTCTCTTCCCCTTTACCTTCCTTTCCTTTCCTCTTCTGCCTTTTCCCTTCCTTCCTCTCCCACCCTTTGTCCTTTGTCTTCTCTCCTTCCTCCGCCTCTTCCTCTTCTCGTCCCTGGTGAGACTTTGAGACCGTCGAGGCGAAGATTGTGAAGGATTTCTCGAACCCGCCAGGGACGGGGGGATCATGGAAGACTCTACGGAAGAGTTCGTCTTGACGCTTGGGGGAAGACCGTGAGAAGGTTTCGTCGCCTGTGAAGAAGACTTCGCGCGCTTGCGCGCCTCCTGCTGTGCTGAAATAGCATTGAGAGTAGTTCGGAGTGGGGGCTTGGCTCCTCCCAATGAGTCTGCTGCTGATGAAGACGCCGCCGTCTTCCTTCCTGGAGGTGTCTTTGGTAGCGCCAGAGAAGACTCCAGGCCACCCGAAGAAAAATTATGGATGAAGCTTTCCGGCTTAGTTGTTTCTGCAAAAGAGCGAGAAAAAATCCAGATAAATATGGAGCATAAAGGATGAATGAATAATAATATTCTGTGCGATCAATGATCAGAATTTCTTTAGCTTATTGGAAAATCACAGGCACCCTAAGTGCGTCATTTCTGAATAACTGTAAATTCGCTTATGCTTAAAGACACATAAACATACACATAAATAAAAATTCTCTCTGTTCATAGTCAATCTTTATTCCATCGTGAGAAACACCTCAAATATCCATGATGATGAAAGAAAAAAAAAACATTGAACACTGAGCCGATTATATTTACGTTTTCTGTGAGCGTCTTGATTTTTTTCAGTTAAAAAAGGTCACACATATGTTATCCTATTTCGAAACTGTTCGTGCAATAACCGTAGACTATTCGACAAACTTCACGCCTCGGTAGTGTCGCAAGGATCTATCGCAAGGAGACAATAGAAAAGAGGAATAATGAAGGCTAGAAATTATTGTTTTTTTTTTTGAGTGGGGACTAGTCTTTTATAAAAGACCACTAGGTGACTCTGTCCCGTAGGGATGTCACTGAAGCCTCTGAAATACTGACTGTATAAAATTCATGCCGTCAATACGCCATAAAGAACATTTTGTGAAGGAGAATATCTAAGAGATGTATTGACCAATTTCTTGCCGTGGGTCTCTCTATTTCTGTTTTTCTCTCTCTTTCTCTCTCTGTCTGTCTCCCTCTCTCTCTGTCTGTCTGTCTCTCTGTCTGTCTGTCTGTCTGTCTCTCTCTCTCTCTCTCTCTCTCTCTCTCTCTCTCTCTCTATATATATATATATATATATATATATATATATATATATATATATATATATATATATATATATATATAACTATATATCTATATATATATATATATCTTTCTAGCGAAAGAAGATATGCGGCCCCAAGGTATCTGACAACGGTGCACCGGCTAGCAGCTTATAGGTCTCTCACTATGTGCATCCAGTGTATAAGGAGACTCATTCATACAACGGTCTGGTTCTGACTGTTAGCGAGTGCAAGATTATATCACTACACCAGGTATTGTATGACATACCAATGATAAAAAGTAAATACAGTAATGACTAAACCACAGAAAAGTGTCTCAGTGTCGGCCAGTTACATCGCAAGAATGAGACCTGGGTGCATCTTTGTATTATGCATTTTATTCACGTCATGAAACCCATGACTGCCTTCTCACACTCAAAACGAAGAGTTCTGAAAGGTCTCGGTACAGATTAGAAAATTTCTTAAAGAACGACGACGGAGGAGCAAGATGTGGAGGAATGTCTTTGGGTGAAAGCTTCTCGAGAGGCGGGAGATTTATTTTGCGCGCGCGTGTACATATATGTGAGTGTGTGTGTGTGTGTGTGCGTGCGTGTGTGTGTGTGTGTGTTTGTGAGTGTGTGTATGTGTGTGTGTGTGTGTGTGTGTGTGTGTGTGTGTGTGTGTGTGTGTGTGTGTGTGTGTGTGTGTGTGTGTGTGTGTGTGTGTGTGCGTGTGTGTGTGTGTGTGCGTGTATATATTCATTTGTAAATGTGCATGTTTTATACAAGTATGTGTGTACGTATAATATGTACCTGCTTGTAATTGCGTTTGTCTACGAGTACGTGCATGTGAATATGCATGTATGTATATCAACCTTTAATTCTTTCAAATTGACTGATTAATGAATTAATATTTTCATATATGTACGTACTTATTCATTCATTCATATTTTCATTTATTAGTCTTTTGTTCATTTGCATATTTATTGTCAGGATACAGAATATGTGTATCGTAGTATCTAGAATTTGTTCTGATTACTTAGAACTGGTTAAATGGAATAGCTCCGGTAGATAATAAGATGAACATAATTTTACAGGTAATACTAGTAACCATCACTAATTACACTATTTATTCTTATTATTGGTCATTATAGCTTTATCAACATTGGAATCTGTGAACTAAAGCTAAATATGTGGGTAATGTAAGTTGTGTTTTTCTTTGTAAATACTTAAATGTATTCAGTGCAAGCTACTGCAAGCCACGCAGTAGAGTAAGGTAGGTTCTTATTGGTCGCTATTGTTAGCTGCATCGTCATTGCTGGTGAGCATAAGCACTGATGCTATTGGTGAAAACAAAAGACTTATTCTAACTGACAACTAATCGCTGGAATATCTTTATTGTAGAAAATTGCAAGTTCTTGGACAAGTTAAGAGGTGCAATCTAGTTTTCTTCAGCTAAAATAATAAAAAAGCAATTTTAATGGTTTCGACTGCCAAAAGAGAGCTGGCATTATACAAATAGCAGAAGCGAGGTGTCACTGGAGAAGAGATAGTGGTCCGCCTTGCGATTGG
>NC_134818.1:22943334-22945834 GCF_046742065.1 Oratosquilla oratoria | reverse complement strand
ATATATATATGTACATATATATATATATGAACATATATTATATATATATATATATATATATATATATATATATATATATATATATATATATATATATATATATATATATATATATACATATGTACAAAATGCTGGAGAGAGCGATGTATATATTTCGGTCGCACTGAATGACACGAGATTGTCCAGAAGGATAGTAGCACTTTGAAACTGCAGTCCATAGTACCGCATTTCATAACATACCTGTGGATGTAAGTTTCAAAATTGAGACTCATTTCAGTAAACTAAGTTTAAAACAAGAATGAGTAAATAAGGGGCAGGTCACAAGAATGCACAGAGAAACTGAGAAGTCAGTGCTAGGAATAGCACTGATAGACTCAAAGAGGGTAATTTGGGTGAGAAAGCAATCTGGAGTTAAAGATATTGAGGAGGCAAGAAAAGAGTAGAATTGAAATTGAGGACCGAAGTTAACCAGGTAAGATGATGACAAATTAAACAAGAAGAAGAAGCAAGGAGAAGAAACAAGAAACAGAAGAAACAAGAAACAGAAGACAAAACAAGAAGAAGAATGAAGAAGGAGAAGAAGAATGGAGAAGGAAAAGAAGCAGGAGGAGGAGAAGGAGAAGGAGGAGGAGAAGGAGAAGGAGAAGAAGGAGAAGGAAAGAGAAGGAGAAGGAAAGAGAAGGAAAGAGAAGGAAAGAAAAGGAAAGAGAAGAAGAAGAAGAAGAAGAAGAAGAGAAGAAGAAGAAGAAGAAGAAGAAGAAGAAGAAGAAGAAGAAGAAGAAGAAGAAGAAGAAGAAGAAGAAGAAGAAGAAGAAGAAGAAGAAGAAGAAGAAGAAGAAGAAGAAGAAGAAGAAGAAGAAGAAGAAGAAGAAGAAGAAGAAACTCTGAAAGACTTACCTGCAGGTGCTGGTGTGCATTTGCCGCTCTGGTGTAGGAAACCGGGCTTGCAGACTGCGCAGTAGTACTCTGTTCGACATTCGGCGCAGCCTGTCTGCAGACACCCTGACGGCAAGACATGGAAGGCTTTAAGATCACAGATACGGAGAAGGGAACACGAAGTTTACAAAATGGGTCGTAGATGAAATCAAGGCCAATATGGACATAGGATTCTTTAAGTATCTCAAATCTCGGACACTTCTGCCGTGGGGTCTGTCCGTGCGAGCTCAAAGACATATTCCAGTCAAGAACTCTTCTTGCATTAGATAATTAAGTCAAATGAAATTTAAACACAGACCATTGGAGATTAATAATGTAATATATATATAATATATATATATATATATATAGATATATATATATATATACATATATATCACAACAAAGATATGTCGTAGCACATATGTAAAATAATACTGATGACCCACTTTCGGAGAAGAATAAGCGAAGATATAGAGATCTGTATATTTCGATCACTTACTGTGATCCTCTTCGGCATATCTGCCGAAGAGGATCACAGTTAAGTGATCGAAATATACAGATCTCTATATCTTCGCTTATTCTTCTCCGAAAGTGGGTCATCAGTATTATATATATATATGTATATACATATATATATATATATATATATATATATATATATTGAATCTCTGGTGAAGGTGAATTAGATGACTATTCGATGTGTATATCGCAAGAAAAATACTCAGCTGAAGCTGAAGCTTTCACCTTTGCCATGTGTACTGGACAGTGAAGGAGGGTGACAGTCACTTGTAACCAGTGGAAGTCAAACTAGAGTCTTTGTAGTAATGGGGCAGGACTGAAGCCGACCGCCCCCAAACCAAGGCACAGTGTGATCCTCTGAGCTTAGGAATCTGAATAATTGAAGAGTGGATATTGCAGCTAATGATGTGTGTGTGGACGTGCAATCAGATTCCAAAGTTCGACGACAAAATTATGTTGTCTTTCTGAAAACACGTATTACCCTAACCGCTGCAACCTTGCTGTTTGTGGACATCAATCACCTCAACCCAAAACTTTATTGTAGTGATATTCTTTAAAGATTCTGTCCTAGATTACGCCAAAGGGTTTTAATCAGCCGATGTTAGGACCACGTATTGAAGAGCTTCAAGTTGAATGACAAATCGAACATGTGATACAAGTTGATAATGAAAAAGAATGTTTAATAACTAGGTGAGGTGATCCTCAGGGATGATTTGCAGTTATTACACGGCTCTTGGGCTATATGCAAATGACCACTTGCAGTCATTAGTCCGCGCTAATTTTGCGGAAGAAATGTGCCTATTCATCAAAGCCGTGGAAACCAGGAAAATGGATGCATAATTGCCATCCACGATAACTACGGAACTGGATGTCTAATCATAAGACTGCGATGGCTATGCAAATGAATATTCTGAATCATTAGACAACAGAATATGAGCTGAAGGGATTACTGCATCCCTTTTACGGACGACTATGTCTGCTGACGTTGGGTCATTAGTCAGCCTCGGGCTGATCTTGCTGCTGCTGTTGCTGCCTTCTTTCACCTTCCTGCCAGAGAAGAGGA
>NC_134818.1:22935834-22940834 GCF_046742065.1 Oratosquilla oratoria | reverse complement strand
GACAATGGATGCTACAGAATACGTCCTTCAGAATACCAAAGCAACAGTTGTCCACCACCTAAGTCAAAAATAAACATCGTTATTACAAAACAACACACGATACTAATTGGAGAGTAGCTTTACGCAAGAGGATTTGAATCTATATTACATATCCTTCATACCACATCACACAGTCGCAGCCCACAACAACGGAACAGAATATTCGCTTCTAAATATCACTTTCCTACTACCCATATCCAACAACACAAATTAAAAAGAAATATTACAAAAAAGGCAAAAGAACTAACTCCTAGAAAAACATCATTAGGCTTCACTCCTGAAGCGAAAACAGTTCCGAGACGTTCAACAGACACATAAGCCCAGCTTTGACCAGGCGCCATTTACCCAAGATGCACGTATCACACAGATGGCGAAATACATCTAGTTTTACAAGATTTGGTACGTAGTCAATACAGATAATAATGCAAAGTTTCTTCCCTAAGTGACTTATGGACCAACTCGATGGTCGTGGCCGGATATCCTGGGGCCGTGGGTCTCCCAGAAAAGAGAACCGATGCAACAGGTTGATTGATTTACTCAGTCATTTTCCCATTCTTTTGTCTACTTTTATGTGACCTTAAATTTGGTGATACTATTTCGTACTTGTTTCCTCTATACATATTTTGTTCCAGGTGACGCTAGGTGATTCTATTGGTCGCATATTCATGTAACAAAGGAATAGACAAGATAGGAAGCACCCTGGGATGGGAGGAGGGCGCAAATCCCGCTCCTATCATCAAAATTCAAGTCAATCAGATAATTATATATCAAAATACATCTACATAGTCGGCAACAAATTTAAGGGCTTATTATAAGTAGGGATGTTATTTTCTAACTTTAAAGAAGTAATTCTTATTAAGAAATTAGAAATTATTATAAGTAGGGATTTTATCATCTAACTTTAAAGAATTAATTCTTATTAAGAAAAGTGAGGTAAACAAGCGAGAAATGTACTGTTTGTTAATGCCTCAACGGTCAAACTAACTAAGCGATAAACGTCTTTGATAACTCCCGAAACCTGAAGTTTATTGAAGGACTATTATGGCCAACGTTGAGCACTTATATCTGCCTCTGGTTCGGGTGGGGTGGGAGGGTTCGGGGGTTGGGGAATTGGGGGGTTGGGGGGTTGTGGGGGTTGATGTCTGGGTTGAAGTGACCAGGAGCCGTATCCAGGGTCACCTTCAACCCAATAATATTATAATTTTTGTCTCTAACATTCTACCATTGAACACTATACCTTATCATTTATCTTCATCTTCATTTATTTGTTTATACAATTATCTATTTACTTGATTATTTTCTATTTATTTACTACACAATTAAGTTACTTGTTTATCTTCCTTTAACTTTTATTTATTTGATGTTTACCTACGTACTTATCATTATCTTGTTTATTTATTATTATCTTTTATTTTTCCAAGACATTGAACCTCGCAGCAGGGTTTCTGACAACACAAAGACCAGCTTTTGGAACTTGGTTCCACCGCGACACCGAGACGGTGGACGTGTACAAGACAACAGACCCGCTCACACTTCCTCCCTAATTGCTCACGAACTGCATGTTGTGTTTGAGTTATAAACCTCTCAAGTTGTTCCTTCCCCAAGCACACGCCCACCAAGTAACACTCGAAGTACAAAGAGGTCTTTCCTGTTCCTACAAATGGACACATGCATGAGGTGCATGTTCTACTTCTGGTTTGTAGTCCGACCTCGGGGATCCTCAAAGGGTCAGTCGGAGTATGAAGACGTCTTGCAATTGCAGACTCTTACTCGCCAAGTCTGCAATTCAAATATGTTTTGCAGTTTGTCACCTCGTATCGGGTTTTTGATATTAAGATTCCCCAATAATTTCTTGCCCTGACGGGCGGCGGTAAGAGATGAGCAAATAGGGATGCCTACAAATTGCCCACTTGGGTCTGAGCTCTGCGTGGTGCAATTCAGGTATAGATATACATGGCATTAAGTTAACTAAACTCATAGACACACAACTGCAAGCACGCGCGCACACATGCACATCCGATGAAAACGCACAGTTGAACAGAGATTGTATCTCCTGTAGAACAGTTAATTAATGCAATTAGGTAAAAGCGCACACGTACACAGACAGACAGACAGACAGACAGACAGACAGACAGACAGACAGACAGACAGACAGACAGACAGACAGACAGACAGACAGACAGACAGACAGACAGACAGACAGACAGACAGACAGACAGACAGACAGACAGACAGACAGACAGACAGACAGACAGACAGACAGACAGACAGACAGACAGACAGACAGACAGACAGACAGACAGACAGACAGACACGAAGGCAGACAGACAGAGAGACAGACAGACAGACAGACAGACAGACTGACACAGACTGACACACACACGCACGCACACACACACACACACACACACACACACACACACACACACACACACACACACACACACACACACACACACACACACACACACACACACACACACACACACACACACACACACACACACACACACACACACACACACACACACACACACACACACACACACACACACACACACACACACACACGCACGCACGCACAAATTTACCTGCTGAAATTCCGAAGCATTGAAATAGTGCATAGTTCTTGTCAACATGACATTCTAGATACACTTAGAATACCTAAACATTTGATAATCACATATTCCAACAGAGCACACTAAAGCCTTAAACAAATCTAAAGCTTGGAATGACAGGTGGAAAGAAAATACCACTCGAGTATGAATCTATTCCTGTGTATAAAGCTTAGGTACCTGTTATTCAGGTATGTGCTATGTTTACAGGAACGCATAATTGACTTGCGCGAGTGCAAAGTATGCCCACGGCATTTGTAATTAGACATAAAACCAATACCCATGACGATCCAAGTTATATAAAAAAAACTAACAACTACATCACGGGAAGATATGACTCGTCATTGGATCAAGATCTAAGGATGCACTGTTTGTTCACGCGCAGAAGGGCGGGGCTTGATTATGACGTCATATCGCCTTGGTCTGAGAGCGATACGACTCCGAAATCATTTTCAAGAAAAGAAAAGAAAAGAAAAGAAAAAAAGAGAGAAAGAACAAAGAAGAAGAAAAAGAAGAAGAAGAAGAAGAAGAAGAGAAAAAACAACAACTCAGTACTTACTTGCACATACGCCCTGTTTCTTTACACGGAGTTTGTAGAATCCTACAGGACATGCTTTGGTGCAGGTCGCTGTCTGTCGGAAGCCGTAGCGTCGTATGGACAGGAAATAGGGTGGCTTGCAGGCCAGGCATCCGTTGACGGCTGAGCAGGCCATGCAGCCATGTGGACAGGACACTACACCTGCAAAAATGAAATAAACTACTGTAGCGTCTTTATTCCAATACAATAAGCCTACACTCTTGTCTTTTGTCATAGGCCTTGCAAATTTGCACGTTCCGATTTGGAAGAGTGCGCTTTGTATAGCATCAGGAGTGTGGTCATGGTACTTATACAAGAAGTACATATATATGGGGGCCGTGTAGGGCCAACACCCAAAGCTCTGACGGCCCTTAGAAATTTATCTATGCAAATGTGACCTAAAGAGCCTTTTACACCTCTACAATTTTCATTCTTTAAAAAGTTTCTTTATCGTAAAACACATAATATATAGAAATATATATCAAATGTTTAATAAGATGTTACGTTTGCATGGTTCAATGTAAAGTAACAGAACATTTGTTGGTGATTTAATATATCATTTTATGGTCAAACATGTAAAGGTGGAAGAATATTTTAGACATCTTATAACATGTAAAAAAAAAGAAAAAAGAAAAAAAATCAGCCAAATGTCGTTTCTGAGGGAAATAGACACATAATCCCTTCTCCACAATATAACTCATTTATTTTATTTTATTTTGGTCAGCACCAAGCGATTTTATTCAATTTAGAGGAAGACGTCGTACCAAACGGGTTAAAGCAGCGGTTCCTAATTTTGTTTACAGCAATGCGGCCCTAGTCCTACACACCTCTGATCACGACCGGGACCTCACTGGTTTTATTCATAAGCTGCTCATAACGTTTTATTGTTTGTTACTGTTTGCAGACTGTTTAAAAATAAAAGAGAGATACAACTGATGTTCAAATAAAAGAGATAGTGCAAGGTTGGAGAAGAAGACAAATAGAATAAGTTATTTTTTTCAAATCATATAGATTTTGTTGCCAATCTAAGAGCACGGCAGCCCCTTTCAGGAAACACTTGGTGGCTCTATTTGGGGTCTCCACCGTTAGAACATAAGAACATAAGAATAAAGGAGACTGCAAGAGACCATAAGGCCTACACTAGGCAGCTCCGTATCCATCACCACCTGTCGTCCCCATCCATAAAGTTGTCTAATCGTTTTTTAAAACAACTGATAGTTTCAGCGCTTACTACATGGTTACTAAGTTAATTCCATTCATCGACCACCCTATTAGTAAACCAATTCTTGCCTATTTCCTTCTTAAATCTAAATTTGTCCAGTTTATACCCATTACTGCGAGTCCTGCCCTGTTGTTTTATTATGATGACCTTGTTTGCATCTCCCTTGTTATAGCCTTTGATCCACTTGAACACTTCTATTAGATCACCCCGCACTGCGCGTCTTTCCAGAGAGTGTAAGTTTAGGTGCCTAAGCCTCTCTTCGTAAGGCAAATTTCCGAGTCCATGTATCCTTTTGGTCATTCTTCTCCATTCTTCATTGTTAAGTTTACCCCAATTAACCCCTCTGCCACATTGACACTCTTCTGAGATTTTATTCTGGCTAGAACTAAGCTCCTCTCATGGGGGGATAGGGGTTGCTTAAGTGTGAATGATATTTTGACGCAGCCCGAAGGGATTTCCCCCCGTTTTCTCTTTTTCTGCATGAGGGGACGGAGAGGAGGGATCGCCGATTAAGTGGAGCGGCCTTGCTATGGATGTACTGTGTCTT
>NC_134818.1:22925834-22933334 GCF_046742065.1 Oratosquilla oratoria | reverse complement strand
ATTTATATGTATATGCATATGAGTGTATATATATGTGTATGTGTATATATATGTATATATATATATGTATATATATGTATATATGTATATATATGTATATGTAAGCATATGTATATACATAGCCATGTATGTATAATACGTACATGCGTGTACGCACACGCGCGCATCTGTTCGTGTGTGTGTGACGCACCATAGTCTTGGATCACTTGCTAGACTTATGATCGACAACTATTAGACTTTGAATGAAAGCTCATGGTTCATACAATCCAATCAACATGTTCTATTATGAATTTTTACACGCATCAAACAGATATACTCTTGTTTATTGGGAATATTAACAACTCGCAGTATTAATTAAGCCCATCACGCCGCGATTGCAGTCCAAATTCGGTACCATAGCGTGTGAATCAAATTAGCTAACTGATATACCAGCAAAAGTGTGTGTGTGTGTGTGTGTGTGTGTGTGTGTGTGTGTGTGTGTGTGTGTGTGTGTGTGTGTGTGTGTGTGTGTGTGTGTGTGCAAGTGTACCAGGTCTATTATTGTATATACACCAGAAATTGCTCAATATTTATATACTTCTGAAAACCTTAATTTGTATTCACCATATGCACATATGTAATAATGTGCCCTCCAGTGTATTAACATGGAAGCATTTCATAAGATCATAAGGACACAAGAATGGAGGAGACTGCAAGAAACCATAAGGCCTACACTAAACACTTCCATGTCTCTTATCACCTTTCATTCTTATCCATAAAGTTTAACCTTCTCTTAAAACAACCGATTGTTTTAGCGTTCACTACATGGTTACTAAATCTATTCCATTCGTTTACCACTTTATTGGTAAACCAGTTCTTGTTTATTTCCTTCTTGAAACTAAAGTCAAATATCTTGATTCGACACGCGTGGTGTCTGTCCTCAGTAGCACCGCGACAATTCTTGTATCACGTCGGAAGTCTCCGCCCGTGAAGGTGTTTATGTACGGCAGACTTCTCTACGTTCTCCTGTGTCAACACGAGAGAAACTTCCTCTAACATCGACGAAGAAGTGAACCTACCCTGGGTCATCGAAACTTCAAAACATCAGAATGGTTGACCTGTTTTCTGTTCTGCGTCATGTGGTTCTCCGAGTCATTTTTAGGTCGCCAAAAATTTATTCTTTGTTATTAAAAACTTAAAGTTATTAAGAATATATCAAAAGCCAAAAAATTAGAATAGCGTCAAGCAGCGGAGGAGTACCAACGGAGTGAAAGAAAACTAATAACAGAAACATGAAAAAGGCTGATATAATTGTATACAAGACAAACAGTATAATGAAAAAAGCTCACAAAATGGATAAAATATGAAAAAATGAAAGCATGATAGCCAAAAACAAACAAACAAACAAACAAATAAACAAGTAAATGAAGGAAATACACAGAAAAAATACTTTAATTCTTCCACTGTAAGTGACGTCTTGCATCTTCTTCATGCCTGCCGTCAGGTGATTTTATGCAGTCAATGGAGAAAAGCCCTTACACAGAAAAAATATTGATTATTCAAAAGTTTCATATATACGAAAAATCAATCACACCCTAATTTGTGGTTACTCATACTCAGTATACATCGCAGTCTTTTGATCTCCTTAATAATAATAATGAAGAAAATGAAACCAAAGTGCATAGTCCAGTGAGTTTAAGTTGATGGAAACAGATGAAGCAAATTAAAAAAAGATGATATTCGGGTTTAGGATTCGTGTGATAACATCAAATCTATGACTGAACTCTTTACTAAAGGAAAGCAATACTCTCACTCTCACTCTCACTCCAGAGCTCACTTCAGTCTCACTTCTTTATCTTCTTTGAGTGCCTTTCGTAACTTTGTGATCTCACAAAATTTCCTCCTACTCCCCTTGTCAAAAATTAAATAATATTAGAAAAAAAATGGGATGGATCAGAGATGTGAACCTAGCTATGAAATAGGGGATATGATAGCTCCCAGGTCAGTTGCCAAACACTAGTAAAAATAATACAAATTTTTCTGTTGGACTGTGACGAGAAGTTTGCTTCTCAAAGCAATGCTTATTGGTCAAAAAAAAAAAATAAAATAAAAATAAAGACAAATAAATAAATAAATAAATAAATAAATAAATAAATAAATAAATAAATAAATATATATATATATATATATATATATATATATATATATATATATATATATATATATATATGTATATACATATATATATATATATATATATATATATATATATATATATATATATATACATCAGTTCATTTTGAACAGTCTTTCCAATAAATATACCCGTATATATCAATATCTAAAAGCAGCTACCTCTTAAATAACTTTAGGCTACCCCCCAGAGACATAAACCGAGGGAAAGAGAAAATGAAAACGAAAATTGGTGTAATACCCGTATAAGACACTGAGGGATAAAGGCTATAAATCAGATACCCAGTGCAGCGGCCCCACGCCACCGCCAAATCAGGTCGGCCGAAGGAGAGGTTGTGTGGAAACACTCTTGCGACCGTTTATCTATCACAGCAAAAGGACAACAAAACAAAAAGGGCCAAAGAGCAAGCCAAGCAGGTCATATTTCTTACCCCTGAGCCCGCCAACACGCGTAAGGAACCTTACCAGGTGCGCGCAGACAGACAGACAGTGTATCTGATTAGCGCGTGGTGATCCCAAACAGTATTTCAAACTTTCGTTACCAACTAATTGCTCAAATCTGATCTGACAGCATCTGTGAATCTAAAGACGACCTCCTCATTACTCACTTATTAATTCACTTGTTCATTCTCTCTCTGTCTCTCTCTCTTTTAGAGTCTTATTTCATAGTGTAGTGTATGTTTCATTTACATATGAATCTTTACCATAATTCCTCTTAAAGAAATATTCTTCTATTTTTCTGATATTAGATTTCTGGGAGTGTCTTTTGATTCAGCTGGGTAGATGTCACAGATTTCAAATATTCTTTTATTTCATGAGAACGCGGTCCGCACATTCTATATTTTTCTGACGCAAATCTAAGGTATCTGCCAAAAGTTCAAATGGTTTCACATTTTCTTTCAAATATTTTGGTTCATAAGATCTTACAATTTTATAAGTAAGATGGCATATCTTGTATATGATTCTCTCTTTTATTCAGTCAGTGGAGATTTGATTCATAAGATATCCTATTATATCAGACTTCCCTTCTTCTAAGTCCAGCAGCGTTATTTGATGTATTCCATTGTCATTTAGATCAAGTATCTAGAAGTCTATAATAAACAGATACATAGATGTATAGAGTTACAAGATATAGATGTATAAAGATTCAATAGTTAACTTTGAAAGCATATACTTGTATTCATATAGATATCTTCCTATAAATTCAAAATTTCTTAGATAACACAATCTTATCTTATCCAATATGAGTTACTTCACATTTGATTTCTCACTGGTGTTTGATTCGCTTTTGTTTTATATATATCTTTATTCTTTAAATTTGGCCATGTTTTATTTTTCTATTTCTCTTTCACCAAATAATACACATTAATTTTGTTCTTCCCTCAACTTAAGTTTCTTATTATTTATCCAATTCTTTATGTCACTCATTATTCGTTGTATTTTTTCTAATATGACATTGACATTGATAACTGAAAAATAAGACTAGGTGTCATCTGGATAAAATTTGAAATTAAGATTGTATTTGATATTTTTTTAGACAAGTCCATTGTGTATATGTTTTGTAGTTCCTGTTTTAGTATAATCTAGCAAAACTCTCTTATCTAGTTTTCTTTGCTCTGCTTTTCCATAGAGTTATGCACAGATCAATATTCTTCCTAGCTATGGTAACATTAGTTGCAGAGTCAACAGCACATTGTATCGTTCAAAAATAACTCGCCATTTTGACAACATTTTGTCGACATCAAACTTTCATCCTTTGTTCCAAACTTAATTCTTTTGTCTATTTCAGGTTTCTGGTCTGTTCTTATTTTAGACTGATGTATCGTCTATGAATACATCTACGAAGAATTAAGTTTAGATTTGTTTAGGTCACTATAACTTTCTTGGTAATTCATATCTTTCTTCGTGAGACGGAAAGATTTTGTCACTTTTCACATATCGGGCACTACCGTATTATACATATCTGAAAACAATAATTTCACATTTTTGTAATTTTTCGAAACGCTTGCTCTCTATTGCATACTGACAATATCCTAGAGTTTATCTATGATGTTTATAATCAATTACAAGGTTAGTAGATAGCTTACAATATGTCACAAATAGGGACTTTCACAATGTCGCCTCTAACCTTCACAAACCCCAACTCTCATCTTCAAGACCAGCACACCCCTGATACCCTGATTCCACGAAACCAACATCATATCGACACACCATCACTGTAAGAAGGCATCGTTCGTGTGGCCACATATATCCAGACACCAACAGTACTATCGTGTCTTCAGTGTACCAGGCATACATCAGTGTACTATCACAAGCACTAATAATAATACTAGCGCTAGTACTTCACCCTACCTCGCTCCATGTCTACTACCGTTACTTGGTTATTTTTTATAGTATTATTTCCGTATTATCGTGTCTTCAGTGTACCAGGCATACATCAGTGTACTATCCCAAGCACTAATACTAGCACTAGCAGCAGTATTTCATCCTACCTCACGCCATGGTTACTACTGTTACTCGGTTACTTTTTTATAGTATTACTTCCAGTAACCGCTATGGTTATTTTCATAACCGGTTACTATTACTGTTGCATGTATCAATTCCATTACTGTCACTTCTACAATTACTTCCTGCTCACTTTTAATGACATTTTACTTAGCTAAGCTGCTATTTGCTTGTACTAATTAAATTACAATAACTATTACTCTCTACAATATATAAGTCACCAGCATTAATCATTACCCAGCTCAGGGTTAGTGAAATCACTAATAATTATCACTAACATTTATTCTGCCATTTATGCATGTGTGTACCCCATTCAACAAGATGACAAACTTTATGTTTTCTGTTCTCGTTAATATCAATTGATATGGTCCATTAATGAGGATGAATTCTAGGTTGAAAGGGAGTCTGTACACGTCATGTTCAAGCTACAAATTTTTTTCAGAATAGGTATTTGCATGTATGTAATACTTGACTTAAGAAAGATTCTTTACTGGCCTGCGACAAGAGTTTCAGCTGACAGAGGGGAAGACATGATTAGATGTGAAACTTGTGGATAGAATGTATACATCGACTTGCATGCTCAGCGTGTTGACCACAACAAGTCAACATCCAGTGCTAGACAGTTCAGTATTCCCATATTGCAAGATACCACATTACCTCGACAGCACTTGATAAAAACAGAGATAAGTATATCTCCGCTTATGACGATCATTATCCGATTCTCATACTGTTACAAATTAGTACCACATGATCTTCAACAGAAGAAGGTGAGGCATGTAGCTGCGGCCGAAGCCGTCATCTTTGTTCTATGCACTTGAACTGTTGGGGCAGGTAGCAATCGCTACTGGGAATCGGAGAGGAGTGCGGGATTCGAACCCACAACTAAGCGAATGCGAGACCAGCACGCCACCGACGCACACACAAGGTAACATAATTTGTGGGTTTCACTCTGGTTAATATTAGAAGATTTAGTTCGACTGAAGTATTACTCCTGGGGTGAAGAGATTGCGAATATTTCAAACAAATCCTTCAGCGTGATGGCGTAATTTACAAATAACAGAACTTTCTATTCAGCTCTAGGGCAGTCTCGAGAACAGAAGAAGTAAAGTGTTCACCACAACAACAACTCAGTCACTCTACGACTGCATCCCGCTGTGACGAACCCCAAATCACGAAGCCAACATTACCCTCTTATCCAACGACAACACCACAAATCCACCACAAGCCAACAGGACATGGCTGATAAGATCGACAAGAGTCAGCACAGGGGCAGGAGCGACACGCTAAGTCCTCATTATCTCGTCAGCCTTTAGACGAATCCTGGGGACTTGTGGTAGTTTCTGTGGACCAAGTGTAATATCGACGATAGGTTGCTTACTCTGAAGAACCTCTGTCCAGCGAGTTTAGAGATATGACGAGTCTAAAGGAAAGATCCTGGTGTTCGTGTTTTGCGTCGTTTTTTTTCCCCTCTCATCGAGGCGTTCTTCGGGTATGTGACCTGGGTGGGGGTCTGTTCTTGTGCACATAGGTTCCTCGAAGTAGCCGAACTGGACGAGTTCGAGCTCGAAGTAAAGAGCGCGTGCCACGTCTTGAATCATGTAAATATACATTTTTTTTTAATTCACAGTCGTTCGGTATGATGCCTATACAAGAAGATGCCGTTAATATCCTTTCTACCTTAAACGTCGACTGAGCACGATACTCCAATAAAGGAGAGAAAACAACAACCTTTGCAGACATTGCGCACTGCAGGAGTCCTAGCTACCCCCCCCATAAGTAGACTTGTTCCCTACTGGGAGCCTATTATCCTCTGCAAATCGAGGTGCCCCCCCTATAAGCAGCTTATTACTCTCGTTAGACTCTTCCACCTTTTCCTCATCTACATCAAATTTTTCCTAAAAGTTTTGGGAAGAACTTGACATCATACGAAAATCGAAATTCTCAATATAAAGATCCTTTATATTGTCCTACATCAGGACCTAGAGATTTCTGGGGAAGTCCTCAGGGAGTCGTCATGTTAACATCCTCTGTTTCGACTGAAGAATGTAGAATCTTTAAGGGCTGTTTCGGCAAATGATAACCGATTTTATTCAGCCCGTTGGAACAACATTGGCACATCAAAAGCTTTTATTCTGGCTAACGCAATAAGATTTGAATAATTCTGGAGTAGTGGCTTTCAAGTGGACTCTTTAGGGAGAAGGGTGTGGATAGCCCCATTCTTTCACAAGTGGGGCTACAAAAAGAAAAATAATGGGACTTAATGAATGTCATACGGTTTTATTCAGTATTGAATGGTGGTCTTCAAAAGGCTAAGGAACAACAATATATAAAGTATAGGGTTTAGGGGTGACCTCTGGCTGAGAGAAACTCCTTAGGCAGTAAAAGGTTAAAACAAGAAGTCGAAGGAATGTTTTGGCCTCCGGGCGGAGAGGGCAGACCTTTCCAGAGAGGAAGGCTTCCTCACCCACTTTCTAGCCCCAATCGGTAGGTAACCAGCCGCCACAGAACGAACTTAATAGGCTAATTCGTATGCAACAAACAGTCTCATTCTTCGGACTGAATTTGATGTGATATTGACAGAAACTTCAAGTCGGGTGATGTGTTTACCAGACGCTCATGCTTCCAGTTGACGTCGACCGTAATTGAACTTTCAAAGTATATCGCTCTGTTAGTTTACTGCACTATTAGTGGCACAACACGCGTGCAAGTAGTACTACTAATACATCGAGAGAAGTAAATTCCTTTACTGACTCGTTTCTGCATCGTGAGACGAACAGTGGTACTGAATCGATGACGTCATGTCGTTTTGGATTGACAAAGTGC
>NC_134818.1:22915834-22920834 GCF_046742065.1 Oratosquilla oratoria | reverse complement strand
GTGAAAATGCCTCAGCATCCTCAGGGGTGCTTGTCACATTCGAGTAAATGAAACATAAACAAAGGGAATATACATGCAAGGAACAATGCTACTCATCAAAAGCTTTATTTAAATCATAGCTGTTTGTTTGCTTGTTTGTATGCGTTGTTATCTGTGTGTGCGCGTGTGTATGTATGTGTGTGTATTTATGTGTGTGCGAGTGATTGTGTGTATATGTGTGATCGTGTGTCTATATAGGTGTGTGTGTGTGTGTGTGTGTGTGTGTGTGTGTGTGTGTGTGTGTGTGTGTGTGTGTGTGTGTTTGTGCGCGCGCGTGTTTGTGATGGTGTGTATATGCATGATTGTGAGTGTGTGCGCGAACGCGTGTGTGTATATGTATGTATGTATGTGTGTGTGTGTGTGTGTGTGTGTGTGTGTGTGTGTGTGTGTGTGTGTGTGTGTGTGTGTGTGTGTGTGTGTGTGTGTGTGTGCGTGTTTGCATGCGCGCGCGTGTGTGTGTGCGTATTTGTGATTGTGTGTATAAGTATGATTGTGTGTGTGAGTATGTGCGCGTGTGTGGGTATTGGTGCATGTGTGCGTGCTCACATGCTTACTTACATGCTTGATTAGTTTATTTCTATAAGATAAAGACTATATTCGTGATGTCTCGTTCTGTGACCCGTTTTTATTGTTTTAATGAGCATAATTTCTCTTATTTTGACATAAAATCATTTCACAAATTGACCACTTATTATAACTACTGCAAAACCATTACATATAATAACAGTTTGAAAACTATAATTTCATGATTTTTTTCAGTTAGTATTTAAGGGGAAAAGCCTTGATTTCTGACACAGACATCTAGCTTACTGAGGCTATAAACGCTTCCTCAGTAATCCACGTGATTATGTACCCTCTCTCTCTTCTTTTCTCCGATGTCGTGAATCCTTGTGTCTCCCTTCATTCGTCGTTTATATGATATGTAGATCTGGGGCACGTCTTTGGGGGCTCCTCATATGCTCTCAGCTTCGATTTCTTCTGAATGTCACATTCCTCTCCATTATCCTAACTTCGCCTTTGATATACTTACACGATTTCTTGTTTATTGTTGTTTTCCTTGTCTCATCCATGACACATCTCTTGTTCATTCTGGTTTTCTTTATTTTAATTCTTTACTCTTTTGACATATCCTTTCCTCCTCCCCTCAAATCTCTAGATTCATTAAATATTTCTTAATTCATCTCATCTCATTACACACACATACACACTCACACAATCACACACACACACACACACACACACACACACACACACACACACACACACACACACACACACACACACACACACACACACACACACACACACACACACACACACACACACACACACACACACACACACACACACACACACACACACACACACACACACACACACACACACACACACACACGTACATACAAACGCATATACACACACGGAAACACACACATACACACACACACGTACACACGCCTACACACACACGCGCGCGCTCACTCACTACGTCCTTGCCACAGCGGACGGTCCGGCCATGGGCGTGCGGCGTGCATATTTACTGCATTTTAATCCTGCGGGCAGAAAAGGGCGTCTTCGCATGGGCGTCCCCGGACGCTACAAGTCGTCCTGCTCTCTGATTGGTTAATGGCGACGAAAACGGGTCTCTGATTGGCCAGTAATTATGAGCGCTGTGCCAGGAGTGGCTGGAGATGGCGAAAATTTCTCTATAATGCCCGAGTGATAAAGAGTTTCGCGCTGTGATTGGCTAACGACTAAGCCACGACATCCGCTGCTCTCTGATTGGGTAATGATGGTGATGTAAAATGATTGGGCCGCAGATGACTGCTATCAAACGATTGGCCGGAGTGGAGGAGGAAGGGGCCCACGGAGGGGCGCGGAGGGAGGGAGAGGGGGATCAGCGCGAGAGAGATGGAGGGAGAAGAGCAGGAAGAGGAAGGGAAGGAGGAGTAAAGGGAGAACGTGGAGTTATAAAGGAGGAGGAGGAGCAGAAGAAGTACGATTAAGTGGAGAAGGAATAGGAGGAGGAGAAATAGGAAGATCAGAAGGAGTAAGAAGTGGAGGATAAGGTGGAGGATGAAGAGGACGATGATCAAGTCAGGATGAGAAGAAAGAGGAGGAGGAGTAGGATGAGGACAAGTAGGAGAGCGAGTAGGAGGAAGAGAAGGAGAAAGAAAAGGATGATGATGAGATAAAAATGATATAGAGGAGAAGGACGTGGAAGAAGTGTAGGAAGAGGAAGAGGACAAGGAGAAGGAATAGGAGAAGGAGAAGAAGGAGGTCGAGACAGAGGAGGACGAGAAGAAGAAGACGGAAGGGAACGAGAAGGAGTGGGGGAATGAGGAGGATGAGGATGAGTAGTGGGGAAAGGAGGACGACGAGGAGGAGAAAAAATAGAAGGAAGAAATGGAGGAGGAGGAAAGGAAGGAGTACGAGAAGGATAATGAGGAGGAGGAAGAGGAGAACGAAAAGGAGGAGAAGGAAGAGGAAGTGGAGGAGAAAGAAAAGGAAGAGAAGGAGGAGGACGTAAAAGAGTAGTAGGAAGAGAATGAGCAAGGAGAAAGAGAAAGAAGAAGGAGATGGATGAAGAGGAAAAGGAGTAAGACAAACAGAAAGAGGAGGAGGAATAGGAAGGAAAAGGATGAGTAAGAGGAGGAGGAATAAGAATAAGAGACTAAGGAGGGGAGAGGAGGAGGAAGAGGAGAAAGAGGAGGAGAATGAAGAAGGGGAGGAAGGGGAAAGAGAGGAGGAAAAAGAGAAAAAGCGGAAAGAGAAAGGGATAGAAGAATTAGAGATATAAGTGATAAAAGAGTTGGTGGAGGGCAGGGTGGGGTGGGGGGGTAGAAAAGGGACCAGGAAGAGGAGAAAACAGGAAGAGATATGATGGAATAGGCAGAGGAGGGAGAGGAGATGGAAGAACAGTGGATAGTGATAGAGAGGAGGAATAAGGAATAGGATGAGGAATAGGTGCAAAAGCAATGTGTATGGAGAAGAAGGAAGCAGGAGATAGAGGAGAAATGAGAGAGGAGAAGCAGGAGGGAAAAGAGGAGGTAACCGAGGGAGTAGAGGAAATGGAAAATGAAAATAAAGATGGATATTATAAAAGAGATAATAAAGAATTTGCACAGGAAAAATGAAACGGATAGAAAAAGGGTGGGCGAGAAAGAACAAATGAAAGTGGAGAGGGAGGTTGAGGGCAGGTTGGGAGGAAAGAGTTTAAAGGAAGGGAGGACGAGGAAGAAAGGAGGAGGAAGAAAGGATCCAAGACAGACCAAGGGAAAGAAAGGCGCAAAAACATAAAGAGACAAGAAAGAGGAGAGAAAACTAATACAAAAAGAAGAAGAAGAAGAAGAAGAAGAGAAGAGAAGAGAAGAGAAGAGAAGAGAAGAGAAGAGAAGAGAAGAGAAGAGAAGAGAATAAGAGGGATGATAGGGAACGGGAGAGGAAGGGTCATGGAAAGGGAGGGAGTGGGTTATGGGTGGGTAGGATGGGTCGGGAAGAGTCTGATGGGTCGAGCAGAGATGTAACTTTTTTTTTTTTTTTTTTTTTATTAATGGCAAAAAAAAACTGGAGCAATTCATTCCTGGGACCGGACTTGTGTACCGCTCCGGTGGGGCAGCTCGGACTTTCCGTCTGGTGAACCAGAACTATATAATCATATCTACGTCCTCTTGTTGCACATAGTTCCTCCTTATGTTCTGCAGCGCTCTCAGTTAGCGCTAATGCACCTCAACATAAATTAGGTGATCGTTTATGGCTGCGATTTAGTTGTTTGCTTCTTTTTCAAGCTCTTACTTTACGATAAACATTCTTACTTGATTACATTTGGTAAATATGAAACCATCTTTATTCACCTGACACGAGTAACAACATACAAACGTTCTTCAAACCTTCTAAACGAAATATCAATTTTCTTTATACCCTACCAACCGCCATAACATTTCATTCAGCCGCGTGGTACCCCTTTCCCTTAGCAGCAAAAGACCTGATATATGTCCCCGACTGTACGAATCCTGATGCTATAGATAATAAGATGATCCGGCAGTCTGTCCCTGTTAACTGTCTGGGGCTCGTTGGTGCATGATGTAGCTTTGTACCTGGCGTACCGACGCTGAATATCAAGTACTGCAGATCTTGTTCTCGGCTGATGAGCGTTGTAATCGCGGCGTGGCGAACAGATCAGGTGTCACAATTTACGCGCGATGGATGGCCTCTGCAGTACTAATCTGTCTATGTTTCAGTTTCCAACCTGTCCTACTGTTGTGGGATGCAGACCTCTGGTGGACGGATTGGGTTTCTTCGAGGTTCTCTCCATCTTGTTCCTCTGGATTTGCGAGCTGCAATTAATCTTGGACAGTCCGCAAAGACATGGACAGTGGTTGTCGTGGAGAGAACAGGAAGAAAGAGGAAGGACAGAAGATGAGAAGGAATTAAATGGGAAAGAGTTGGAGGAGGAAGTAAAGGATAGACTGAAAAGGAAGAAGGTAACGACAGGAAATATAGTAAAAAAAGAATAAAAAAATGAAAATGAAGGGAAATAGGCAAAAGGAAAGGAAAGGTAAATGGAATGGGAAAGAAGAAATAAAGGAAGAGAAGTTAGAAGAGGGTAAGGAAGATACGGAAGACATAAAAGAGGAAGAGGTAAAAGAGGAAGAAGAAAAATTGAAGGAGAAGGAAGAGAGGAAAGGAGAGAATAAAGGAGAGAAAAAGAAAGAGGAGGTGAAAGATGAAGAGGAAGTAAAAGAAAGAGAAGAAGAGGAAAAGAAAGATGAAAAGAAAGACAACAAAGAAGAGGGAAAGAGGAATTTAAGAGTGAAAGGGAGAGGAAGAGATGAAGAAGGGAAAAGGATAGGGAAGGAGAAAAGGATGGGGTAGAAGAAAGAAAAGGAAGAAGAGGAAAAAGAAAGGGAAAAGAAATGGAAATTAGAAGGGGAAGAAGAGTAAGAGTAAAAGGAAAAGGA
>NC_134818.1:22910834-22913334 GCF_046742065.1 Oratosquilla oratoria | reverse complement strand
ATACGAGTTCGATCTGAAGTTCGCGCATGAAAGGCACTGAAACCTTTGAAAGTGTGAGATGAAATGTCTCGAAAAGGATGAATATAGTTCCTCTAAATGCATTACGAATAAGCTGACCGTCGAGGAAGTGTTTAGGCCAAACAAGAATAACGAGCTTGGCATCAAAGCAAGTACAATTTTCGGGAAAATTGAACAGTATTCACCATAGCTTGGGTGGCGAAAAAAAAAAATTAAGATCAAAGTTTAAAATTAAAATCGAAACTTAAGGCTCAAATGGATCTTGCTGCTCAGACCGAAGTTGATAGATAAGAAGTTGAGGCGATCAACGAGGAAGGAGGGATGGATGAGCAAGGAGAAGTCCGACGCCTATTATTGAGGGAACTCGAATCGATCCGTCAATTAGCTCACAAGACTTAATGTCGTTTCTTAATTCTTCGGACGCGTAGACCTTCTGTAGCCTCACGTGAATGAACCAACGGATACGAAATCTCCTTTCGCGTCGTTGTCCCCCTCTCGCAGTCGTAAAAACGGAACTGTTTGCAAATTAGTGCAAAACTAAAGCAGCACAACATGGCGCTAGGCGACAGGTGTAAAGAATCAAATCGCTTTTTTCCTGGACTGTCTTGTCTTCCTTATCTTCCAGGTTTACTGGACTATTCCTCGATGTAAAATGTACACAAGACGAACATACACGTATGCGAACGGGTGACAGATACACTTGCAATAGCAGACTGCCTGTAAGGTCTTTCGATTCGTATGATTCAATAGGAAATTGATCTCTATGAGACGTGTAACATCCGAACCGAAGACTGGAGAATTGGTGGAAGACGACATTTGCTTTTGCGCTCTTGTTTCTAATACATTTATATAAACACAATCTAAATCACACACACACACACACACACACACACACACACACACACACACACACACACACACACACACACACACACACACACACACACACACACACACACACACACACACACACACACACACACACACACACACACACACACACACACACACACACACACACACACATAAACACACACACACACACACGTATATATACATATACAGACTATATTAATAAAAATCGTGGGATTATCTCCGTCCTTCCTTTACTCCTTTTTTCCTTCTCTCCCTCCATCTTTTCTTCCTTATCTTCTTTTCAGCAAACCGCATTATGAAATAATAGGCCCACTTTTGGTTGTCCTCTATATTCCAACTAATGTTCTTCGAATAAGCCTAGTATGTGTATTTCTAAAACTAAGTTTTCATATAAACGTACGTACGTGTGTGTGTGTGTGTGTGTGTGTGTGTGTGTGTGTGTGTGTGTGTGTGTGTGTGTGTGTGTGTGTGTGTGTGTGTGTGTAAAGGTCTGGGTCTTGTTGGGTGTCATGTAAAAGACTACTGGACCCATTCGTCGCGTTGAAACGTCATTAAGATTTTATTCGAATTAACACCAGACAATGTTACTCTTTTGAAGGGCATCCCCATAGTAAGGAGAGTGCGGGGGAGTGTGTAAGAGGGGAGTAAAACTATCTCAATTCCTTCAGTAGGGTGTTGTCCTTTACTGATTTTATTCTGACTAATGTCAAACGATTTCATTTGGGTGATGGGGTAGGGGGTAGGGGGGATGGGAAGCGAGTGTCCGCAAGGAATGGGGAAAATGTCCGCGTGGGCAAGGGAGTAAACCCGAGTTAGTATTTATGTGTTCGTCTTACAAAACCTTATCGTAGGTGCCATAATCTCAAGCGACCTAGTTCTAACAAATCTCGCCATATTTTGCTGCAGTGTTCCCTAATTCTATTGGAAAAAAAAAAAGATCTACTGACAAGAAACTAATGATAACTCGCTCCGACTGTGAGCTCCAGCTCTCTCCCCCGTCGAAGTGTCAGCTCAAGGTAGGATCACCGCCTCTTCGCTGGAGGAAAAACGAATATATTCATCGTTCAATAGCGTTCACATAATTGAACAAAAATTATCGCTTCACTACAGGTGGACAGGTGGACCAGCGCCACCTGATTCTCTGGCCTCCTTTCTGGGATTATTTTCTTGGACCGACGCCTCCGCGACGCCTGCAGGAGGCCGGCGCTCCTGGGGAGGTCCGAAGGTCCTGTGAGGAACACCCTGACGAATATGAAGGTCGAAGTAGGGGATAAAAGTGAAGATAAAGAAGAACATACAGACGAAGGTGGAGACGAAGACAAAGACAAATACAAAGCCGAGGACGAAGAAGACGAAGAAAAAAACGAAGAGGAGTTCGAAGACGAAGACGAAGGCGAAGAAGAAGAGCACGATAAAGAATAAAACGACGAAGAAGGAGATAAAGAAGACGAAAAAAAAGAACAAGAGGAATAAGAAGGCAATGACGAAGATAAAGACGATGACGATGACAAAAGTCAAGGCAAATGTGAAGATTAGAGGAGGACAACGACAGAGTTAATGACAATAAAGACATAAATGAACAAAGGTGAAAACAAAAGCAAGAACG
>NC_134818.1:22893334-22898334 GCF_046742065.1 Oratosquilla oratoria | reverse complement strand
TCTTTTTAGAGGGAATGAGTCTAAAATAGTCAAATTGTGTATTGTTCATGATGACAATGGTCTTGAAGCTTTTGTTGTCTAGTTCACATTCTCCATTTTTGTTATATGACAAGTTCATTACGAGGGGTAAATACTAAAGTAAATCCTATTATGTCAGTGTTGTATGTAGTATGAAACACTCTGTCTGCTAAACACGCTTTACATGAAGCAAAACTTCAACAAGTCTTACACAACATTAACACAGTTTACGTTTTACAAACATTGTTATTTCCACACATACAGAGCGCATTCTTCCCATGCCACTGTTACTATAATTAATATTTCTTGTATAACACAGTCGTAGAACACCTTAATCTCCACACAATTACCTGTTGAGAATATCTTTTACCCATTACATCATCCCTATTTATGACATCATTTCTTATGCAAATAGATTTTACAATTGAAAAATAAGAATTTATGCTACTCTTAACTTCTCATGCAAACATTTGAGATAGACTAGAGATACTTCATGGCATGGAATTGGCATATGTATGTAATTTTCCTCTCAGAACTCTTCTTATATAAAACATATACTCCATATACATAGTTTGCTATATACCCTTGAGCTCTTATCGCGGACATGCAAGTTATACTTCATGTAAAGGAGCAGTTAAGAGCAACACATATTTCTCGCTCGTCTTATCAGCTGCGTGCTCGGTAATTTGCAAGTCATTCTTGTTCTTTCCATGTCATAAATCTGGTCACATTTGAGCCTCCTATTCATGCCACATCTACATAGAGCGGACATTTCTTATACCCCGGGCCGCGTCCATCATGAAGACTTTTTACACTTAAGACTTTCGGCAACAAAATGCTTATATCTAAAACACATTCTTTAGCCCTCTTATTACTCCCAAGTCCTGTAATTCATCTATTGCGCAAGTGAGTGTTAACTAGTGCTTAGAACGGCTATCTTTACATAAGAAGCATTTCCATCTTTTAACAAGAAAGTAAAACAAAGGTTCTCAAAGTTAAGGAATGCGTACACTTCTTCAAAACATTATTCTTGGTGTAAAATATCTTCCAAAACTCATCTTTTATTTACTCCCATTGTTTGAGTTTCCAATCTTAGTCATAAATTCTAAATTTCAATCCCTGAAAATGTATACATACATTTATACACATATACATACAAACACACACACGCACACACACACACACACACACACACACACACACACACACACACACACACACACACACACACACACACACACACACACACATATATATATATATATACATATATACATATGCGTGTGTGTGTGTGTCTATACATATACATATACATATACATATACATATTGAACATTTTTAGAAGCTCTGCCATGGGATTCGAACCCTGGCCCGTGCGTCGATAATCACGAGGCCAAGACGCTAGCGACCATGCTACATGGGATGGTTCAAAAGGACTGTATTAGTCCCCGACCACGCTTCACGTAACATTTGAAGATCTAGTCTCATTTTCATCCAATCCCCGTATTAGGCGAGCCCTCCGACAAGTTGTGTATGTTAAAGACAGATTGAACAATTTTTAGAAGCTCTGCCATGGGATTCGAACCCTGGCCCGTGCGTCGATAATCACGAGGCCAAGACGCTAGCGACCATGCTACATGGGATGGTTCAAAAGGACTGTATTAGTCCCCGACCACGCTTCACGTAACATTTGAAGATCTAGTCTCATTTTCATCCAATCCCCGTATTAGGCGAGCCCTCCGACAAGTTGTGTATGTTAAAGACAGATTGAACAATTTTTAGAAGCTCTGCCATGGGATTCGAACCCTGGCCCGTGCGTCGATAATCACGAGGCCAAGACGCTAGCGACCATGCTACATGGGATGGTTCAAAAGGACTGTACTAGTCCCCGACCACGCTTCACGTAACATTTGAAGATCTAGTCTCATTTTCATCCAATCCCCGTATTAGGCGAGCCCTCCGACAAGTTGTGTATGTTAAAGACAGATTGAACAATTTTTAGAAGCTCTGCCATGGGATTCGAACCCTGGCCCGTGCGTCGATAATCACGAGGCCAAGACGCTAGCGACCATGCTACATGGGATGGTTCAAAAGGACCATCCCATGTAGCATGGTCGCTAGCGTCTTGGCCTCGTGATTATCGATGCACGGGCCAGGGTTCGAATCCTATGGCAGAGCTTCTAAAAATGTCCAATCTGTCTTTAACATACACACATATACATATACATATATTTACACACATGCCACTTCCCTTTATTTTCTAATCTTTCATTTGCTGTTCCATGATCTATTTTAGGTCCTCTTATGTATCCTGTTTTTCCCAGCCTCTAGCTCTCCTATAATCATCATACGTGTTGCATGTCTCAGCAGCAGAATACCGATATGACATCTATCTCCAACATTTCATACATCTTCACACCTGGTTTTTATGAATTAATCTATGTTTGTATTTCCTGCTATCTTATTTTCGCTCTTAGAAACCTTAGGTTTTTATCTTGTGTAGGCAGTGGCTTGTTCAGGTTTACCATTTGTTATGGTGATCCACGAATACATGAATGTAAACTTTCTGCCTTGCTCTCGCTCAATTGACCGATCTTTCCCAAGACGTTTTACACAATGTTGGAGGGCCACCTTGACGTATTTCTCGTCTCTGACTACCGATAACCAGGAGCTTTACCCATAACGCGCGCGCGCGCGCGTGTGTGTGTGCGTGTGTGTGCGTGTGTGTGTGTGCGTGTGTGTGTATGTGTATGCACGTGTGTGTGTCTGTGTATATACGTGTGTATGTGTGTGTTTTGTTACGTATTGGGGTGGTAAGCGCGATCTCAGCTTTCTCGAGGTCCACCCTCCCTCTGTGCTGGATGTGGATTTTCAGGGCGCGCGAACTAAGCAGCAGCCATCTCCCATACACTCTCCCGAACACTTGCACTTGCTCATTCACACCCACTCACACCCTCTAACACCTAATGACACCACTCACACATACTCAGAAATATACATGTCCCCTCAAATGCACACACATACACACACACACACACACACACACACACACACACACACACACACACACACACACACACACACACACACACACACACACACACACACACACACACAGTTACATTTTCCCTTTTAATCTGACTGCTATCAGATTATTCTTTCCTGCGGTAATTAACTCCTTTGTTATACATTTTCAGATTGACCAAACTATACATTAATTTTGCATTTCAATTCAACTCCCTACATATAGCAACATATCTCCTTTAAGCACAACTAAATTTCTTCATTATAACTTTCTTCTGATGAATCCTCTTGTTGTGTCCTTCGCGTCAATTATTGGCGCACGCGCAATGACATCATCATTTCGTCTTTATCTGTTATTCTCTTAAACCATTATCCTCCCCCCAGCAAACCCTTAGACGCATCAGACATTTCTAATGTGACTATTCTCAGTAACTCTACTCAATTCCGTACATTGACAACATATTTTTATCTAGCATGTCTGTCCACCCTATCATAAGCCGTATCTAAGTCCATAAATGCACCTTACAAATCCCACCCCTTATCTAGATACCTTTCAAGTATTTACCTCGGCACACACCGACAAGCCTCACAACCTTTCCTTATCTAGAACGAGTCTGACCCACCCTGATCGGCCACGCGGACATTTCCTTCATCTTTTTAAAGATCAACCTTGAATATATTGGCCAAGGATTTCCATCAAGACCCTCCGCTTGCAAAACACATTTGCACTTATAAGATAACATCCTAGTCTACTATATCAATTAGTGGAATCTTTTTTGCATGTAGTGTGAGAGGAGCAGTTGTTATTTCTCGCGAATCTCTTATATCAATTAATGACCTTTTAGTGCTGGTATTTTCTCGGTAACAACTTATTTCTATAGCAGAGATAACAAATGATAATTTCTGGATTCAATCCTGGACTACGTCCGTCGCTGGAAAACTACAGACTAATAAACGTCTTTAGGCAGGACTAAGCTATCCCTGGATTTGACCACAGGACGTGCGAAATGGGGCCTGGAAGGAAAGAAAAAAGGGCATCCAGTGTTCCAGTAGGTTTCCAGTCTTTTTATATAGTAATGTACAGAGTGCCTCGTGTATCCAACACCCTGGACAACAAAACTGAGCCCTAGGTCTTCTCAACAAAATTCTCAGTATTCGTTCCATTTACAACTGACCTCACTTATAAGTAGTACAATAACAACCGTCTTCCGCCCGTGAACCTGCTGCAAGCGCAGTTCTTCGTGAAGATTTATAACACGAAAAAGGCTCTGAGGTGGTAAAAGTCATTCACGTCGTGAACCTACGATCCAAAAATACACAACTCCACAGCTCTTATGTACATATATATACATACATAATACACACACACACACACACACACACACACACACACACACACACACACACACACACACACACACACACACACACACACACACACACACACACACATATATATATATATATATATATAATACAGTATATATATATATAATATATATATATATATATATATATATATATATATATATATATATATATATATATATATATATATATGTATATACAGTGAACAGCCTAGTAAACCCTACCACATTTCTCAGCCATTTCATCTCAAACATATTTAAACTCTCTCTTCCTCTCTTATGTTTCATATTTCTGTCACCTACAGTGCTGTCTACACAATCATTTCTTCATACAATCTCCTCTTTATACCCATTCCCAAATGCCTATTTCTCATTACAAATTTTAACCCCCCCAAGGCTTGCTTCTCTTAATCTACAATTTACTTTCATATCCACTTCTCCATTTCCTGTCACATGTGACCCCAAATACTTAAAATTATCTTTTTCCTCCAGTCTTTCTCCTTTCAGACTTACTTCTAACTCGTTGCCATCCTCCCCCCTTGTACATCTCATCACCTTATTTTTACCTACATTTACATTCAATTTTCTCCT
>NC_134818.1:22883334-22888334 GCF_046742065.1 Oratosquilla oratoria | reverse complement strand
ATGTATGGAAGGATATATATTTGTATGTATGCATGCATACATGCATGTTTGTATGTATATATGTATGCATATATGTATACATGCGTGTGTGTATATACGTGTGTATATATACGCTCATGCACGCAAACACTTATTCACCCTAAAGGAAGTGGACATGTGTGCTTGCATTTATTGTTCCATGATTTTGTTTTCTAAATCTAGTGAACGGTTTTTTGTATACCTGTGGCCACATCTAATAAAGCATAAATGTGCATACACATGGCCATATAAAGATGAGGGCATCAGCGTGTAAATAGGGACGCGTGAATGAGAGCTCATGGTGGTTAAGGTTGTGGGCGGCTGTGGGTGGTTGTGGTTGTGGGTGGCTGTACGAGTACAACACCTCCACGCGTGGGAAGTCACACCAAGTTTATTGAGTGTCGTTTTCTTTGCCAGTTACGTAAGTGTGGGGGATGTTTATGAGTGTGTGTTCTTGTGTGTGTGTGTGTGTGTGTGGGTGCACGCGCGCGTGTGTGTGTATGGGTGGGTGCGTGCGTGTGTGTGTAATAATAATAATAAATAATAGTAATAGGTTTATTGAAATAGCAGTGATACACTGACAATAATGCAATAGAGTAATTATATGAGTAATACGCCTAGTCTAAGTTTTACAGTGATACGCTGACAATAATGCAATACAGTAATTATGAGTGATATGCCTAGTCTAAGTTTTATAATGAGTTAATTGTGCGAACGATGTGTGTGTGTGTGTGTGTGTGTGTGTGTGTGTGTGTGTGTGTGTGTGTGTGTGTGTGTGTGTGTGTGTGTGTGTGTGTATGGGTGTGTGTGTACGTGTGTGTGTAATTGTGTGTGTGTGCCTGCTTAATCATAACGTATAAGAAAAGAGACATGATTATGAGATATCGGCTGTCTTCATTCGTCAAAAATTATTTGAATTTATACTTTTCAATTGGAATGTATTTTCATCTAAGCTTTCACATAAGTCAAAGCTGCTATTACAGAAAACTGTATTTTTATATCTTTCAAGCTCCCCATCTTCTGTAGCTGTTTTACCATGTCCCTTCACTATACTCCCGTTCTAATTATCTATATATCTATCTATATACCAAGGGCCCTTCCACTTACAAGGGAGGTAGCAAGTACCTACTCCCATTTATTTCACTTCCACCCTTGCATTGTGCGAATATTCTTGTAGCACATTGTAATAATTCTAACATCTTTATTCTCTTATGATTTTACCACTGCGATTATGATATAATTGTCTATCCCCTACATCATCTCATTTATGTTTACCAGGAACATTACAGGTGCCAGTTCTGACCCTTGAGGAACTCCTCTAGTAACCTTCCTCCATTCTGCTATACTGTCTTCTAAAACTGTTTTCATAAGTCTTTCAAGTGTGTTCTACATTTTAGCAGGCTTCATTTTTAGTCCTCTTATACATTCTGATTTCTACATTGTTTACGAGGTACTTTACCAAAAGATTTCTTCAGATCCAAGTATACACCATCCGCACAAACTTCTCAATCCTGCCTTTGAGTAAATTCTTATGAAACTGAAGACCCGTAACCTTACTTTTCCGAATCCAAATTGGTTATATTCCAATATATTCATCTCCCGAGACAGGCTTCCTTCTTCCTGTGTGCGTAATATTAACTTCTAAATCTTCTACCCGAGTTGATTTCTACATTATTAAACAGCATTCTCTCAGTCGCCATTGCATCGTCGAATTGTCAAACAGCCTGACTAGGAATTGATATTTTCCACATTTTTATTTCTAATTGTCATCTTTACTACCGTTTTTCATCTTTCATACATTTGGGGACACCTACTCCTGTACTAGCATTCAATTATATTAAACTCACTTCTTCCCAAGTCGGCGTGTATGTGAGCACGCGCGTGCGTGTACGTACCTCGCATGTGTATGTAATATGCTCCTGTTTAATCGTGTTACTGTATATGTGTATGTGTACGTGCGAGTACAAATAATGTGCACTGTAGTATTCTGCCACTCCCAGGGAGATCGCGGTCAGGTATTATGAAGGGGAAGGTAACGAAGCCAAGGTAATGAAAGGCAAGGTAATGAATAGTGAAGTAATGAACTGATACAGAGAATAGGAGATTGACAGGCGTGTAAACACATTCGAATGCCTTAAAACATATTTGTGGATCATCATTTGCATAATGAGATATCATCGCGAGAGGCCAGCACTCCGCTCAGAGTTCTGCAGGAGCCCAGGTGCAACTCGCAACCATGGACAGCATCGTGTGTAGGAGCAAACACTTTGTATATAATACAGACCAAACCAAAGTCTATATAAAACGCACACGCACACACACACACACACACACACACACACACACACACACACACACACACACACACACACACACACACACACACACACACACACACACACACTCACTCGGTGACGGATTGGTAAAGCACTGGCCTCACAAGCCAGAGAACCGGGGTTCGATTCCCCGGCCGGGCGGAGATAAGTTGGGTTTGTCTCCTTTCACGTGTAACCCCTGTTCACCTAGCAGTGAGTAGGTACGGGACGTTAGTCAAGGAGTTGTGACCTTGCTGTCCCGGTGTGTGGTGTGTGAGTGGTCTCAGACCTACCCAGAGATCGGCAAATAATGAGCTCTGAGCTCACTGCCGTAGGGTGGTGTCTGGCTGTCTCGACAGAGACTGCAGCAGATCCGAGGTGAATACACACACACATACACACACACACACACACACACACACACACACACACACACACACACACACACACACACACACACACACACACACACACACACACACACACACACATAGAAACACAGAAACACACACATCAGAGAAAAACCTGAGGACTTAGAGTTTGAAAAAGACAAACTGTTGGAACCATATTTAGGAATTTTTTTTTTCGATATGAATATATTCCTCCTTGGAATAACATAACACAAGCGAGTTTAAAGATAAATTAAAAAACTGGAAACGTGGAGACAGAAACACAGAGTTATTTTCCTACAATTATGTAAATAGCTTGTATACTACAATTAGGTAAATATACACACACGCACAAATATACACACATACACAAACTGGTTCATCTATAGTTATTATGAAGAGTCCAGCCAGATTGTGGATGATTTTAGTTTTATCCCTGATAATATACTAGAGCTAATATTGTTAGATCAATAGGTATTGCTGTGACCTTACACACACCCTGTACCAGTCCCCTTCCTTATAGGGAAAAGTAATGGCTTACAGTATTAGTGGAAATATTTTTGCCATGAGCACGGCGCAAACTTTCTAACGGAGCATGAGAATCTGAGACGCTAACCATTACAACAGCAAGCCCTGTTACACCATCAAACCGTGAGTATATATATGTACATATATATATATATATATATATATATATATATATATATGTGTGTGTGTGTGTGTGTGTGTGTGTGTGTGTGTGTGTGTTTATATCCATGCGTATTTGCATCGTTCTAGGCTTATTTGTGCGTGGGCGTGTATGTGTGTGCGCGTCGGTACCTGTGTGTCATGTTTTCAATTAGCGAGGTCTGCCTTTGCTTAGCACGCCGGCGACACCTCGGTTTTCCGTCACCTTTTGTTTATCTTTTTATTTTTCAAAGTTATTTTACTTTTTGGTTCGCGTTGGTTTTGAGACCCTCGCGTTTGTATTTTTTTTTTTTTTTTTGTATTTTCCTATAAAGTCTTTACCTGGGATTGCTCACTTAGCGATTTTTCATATTCTGCAGAATCATTCCCTGTATATACTGCAAGTTCCCTCTCCCCTTTTGAAGTCGCGCTGCCTACATGTATAATACATTTTCTTTGCCTTTCATTGCTCCACGCCGTCCTACAATCGGTGAAGGACCATAAGGTACGATTTAATCGCTCCATTATAGGACATGGTTATTGAAGTGTGTGTTTAGGATCGTCATTGGTTATTCAATATGCACAATCGCTGTTGCAGACTTCGCCGCCCCTTCAGGATTGCAAGACAATTAAGTGCTACGTAGGATTACCGAGTATATTTACATATGTGTGAACGTGTGTATGCACACACACACACACACACACACACACACACACACACACACACACACACACACACACACACACACATATATATATATATATATATAATATATAGGTATATACATATATACATATATATATATAAATATACATATACACACACACAATGTGGTAGAAAAACTTGGAGTGAGAACACTATTCCTGACGTTTAGACTACAAGTCTTCTTCAGAGTGACAAATAACGTATGTACAAAGTATATATACTCTCCTTACGGCTCATCCGGCTGGACGTCTCAGAATATCGCATGATGATTGGCCCAATACTCCCTCCTCCATGACCTATCTGGCGACTGCAAATGACAGATTAACAAATCCATCTCATTTGTTGCTGACCTTTTCCCAGTGTTATGCATGCAGACTCGACCAGCCTTCTCATTTTCTTCTCTAGCCCGGACCAGATAGGACGTGCCTCTTTCCATTTTGGTAAATGCCCGTTTGTGTCCACGTGCACTAGACATTTTGAAGTCCTGTGTTTTCCTAGTCTCTTTTCCAACCCCCGCGACTTCCCACTGTAGTACGTTGCAGGACATACACTGCATGGTATAGTAAATTTGCAGCAAGAAAGATGAGTGACCTACCAAGATGGATGAAAAGTCCATATGCCAGGATGCAGCTAATAATCTCAAGTTCGTAAGCACCACATAGCGTATGATAACCACCCGTCTGAGAAAAATCCCACAAAATATAATCAACTGAACCGCTGACTCAGAATAAACATGGGTAGGATGGCAAATTTAAATTTGTAAACACCCCCCTCCTCGTCACTATTTCCTAATGGACACAACGTATCCTGAAATAAACTCACGTCAGAAGACGAAATCCCACATATATATATATATGTGTATATATATATATACATATATATATATATATATATATATATATATAT
>NC_134818.1:22865834-22873334 GCF_046742065.1 Oratosquilla oratoria | reverse complement strand
TATATATTGATGTTAAACATTACTTTGGTTTTACTCATTCATTTTCAAACCTAATATGATAATTTCCTTATTCAGATCACTCAGCATATCTTGCAAGTCTTCTGCTTTTCTGAAGTAAGAATAATGTCATCCACAAATCTTAGGTGGTTCAAATGTTCGCCATTAATCTTCAAACCTTTCTCTTCCCAACTCAACGTTTTGAAAATCGCTTTCAAGTAAGCTGTAAACAATTTTGGTGAAATTGTATCGCCTTTGCCGTACTCCTTTCTCAATCTTGATCTTTTCTGTATCTTTACGTTGTCGAATTATAGCGGTACCTTTCGCATAAATCTTTTCTAAAACCCTTACGATCTGTTCGTTTGTACCCTGCTTGCCTGCCTAGAGTGTTTAGCATTGCTATTTATTCTACCGAGTCAAAGGCCTTCTCGTAATCTACAAAAACTTAACAGAGGTATATTGTATTCTGTCGTTTTCTCGGTTAGATGATTCATCGCCTGCAAATGGTCTAGAGTCGACTATCCGTTCCTAAACCCTGCCTGTTC
Source organism: Oratosquilla oratoria (assembly GCF_046742065.1). Taxonomy (NCBI): domain Eukaryota; kingdom Metazoa; phylum Arthropoda; class Malacostraca; order Stomatopoda; family Squillidae; genus Oratosquilla; species Oratosquilla oratoria. Next base: position 22,872,792 of record NC_134818.1, on the reverse strand, counting down.
TCTCAGTTGGTTTCCATCTAAAACTTGACCTAGTCTATTTGAAGGATCTTGGAGAATACTTTATATACATTTGATAGCAAGCTAATAAGTCGATAGTTACAAAGGTCATTCTGGTCCATATCATTGCACCACGATTCAGGAAAGCTTTCTTGACGTAAGCACTGGGTGTACAACTGAGCTAAATATGAACTTTTTCCCTGCGTCTTTCAAGAGATCTATCGATATACCACCTTCCCTAATTGCTTTTTCTCGTTTCATATTTTGTTGAGCATATTCTACTTCTTCCTTTGTAATCTCTGGTACACTACTAACGTCTACACATGAATTTACTGACTCAACTACAGTCTTCGACGAGTACAACTCTTGGTAAAATTATTCCACTATTTTTATCATTTTGCCTTTGCATTTAATATTCTCTCCATTTCTATCTTTCAAACATATCATTTGATGTCTTCCTAAAGCATGTCTGCGCTCGGTCCCTTTAATACTTTTACCTTTCCGAATATTTTCCTCTTTTTCGTCCATGTTTCTCTTTCTTCTCCCTTATCTCTCCCTTTTGTTGATAAGCTTGTTTAGTTCTACTCTATTTTGCCTCTTCTGTTTTTAATCTGCATGGTCCTTCCTTTAATTAGGTCATTTGTATCTTTGGAGTATTTGTTTTCTCTAATACTTTTTGTACTTCCTACTTTTTCTGCAGATTCCCTGATAGTTACTAAATTCAATTTGGAATCTTCGAAGGTGTCCTCATTAGTTTTTAGAGCTTGGAATCTATCTTTAATCTCTTACTGATATTTATCATTATTAATCTTTGCGAGGCTTATCTTATTTTTTAAAACTAGTTTATTTCTCTCGGCTCTGAAATTGAACTTAGCTGTGCAACCTACTATTCTATGGTCACTATGTTGACTTTATCACCGTAACATTGCTAACACTCTTGCTTTCATCTGACATAAAGTCTATTTTGTTCTTTGTTGTATCATTTGGTCTTCTCTAGGTCCATTTACGACCTGCATGCTTTTGGAAGAAAATGTTCATTATCCTTATGTTGTAGTTCTCTGCAAAATTAACTAACATCTCACCTCTGTCATTTCTTTCACCTACTCAAACTTCGCAATGCACGACTCATCTTCAATCTTCTTTCTCACTTTAGCATTAAAGTCGCCTATTACCAACGTGTACTTTTACTTGATTCATTGTCTGACATATATCATCATAGAAGGACTCAATTTCATCGTCTGAACTTCGTGAAGTTGGTGCATAATCCTGAACTATTTTGAGAGTGTACCTTTTACACAGCCTAATCACAATCCAAGTTACCCTGTCTGATAAACTACTGAACTTGACTATGTTACTAGCAACCTCTCGGTTTATCAAGAATCCTACTCCACTAGATCTTTCTTTGTTCCTACCTCTATAGTAGAACAGGTGTTTGTCATCTTGTAATTGGACTAGCTTTTCTTCCGGTCTTCGGACTTCGCTCAGTCCTACGATGTCCCACTTGATGTTGTCTAGTTCTTCCACTAAACTCTCCAGCCTATAGTCTTCTGAGAGAGTTCTTACGTTCTAAGTATAGATCTTAATTTTCTTCATGCTATTTAATATCCAAGACTTGGATCTACTTAGACAGTGCTTACATTTGGTGGCACAATGCCCGTAAGCACACAAGGCAATGCGGTCGGAACTTTAGGTTTTGGTTGCACTATTCATAGTTGCTATGGTGGGACTTTGGCAGTAATATCACCTCCGTGCCAACTGGTTTCTGGCGAGATATTTCTCTGGTGTCACCTTATTCATTATATTCGGTGAAGCCCTATATATCTATAGGGTGCCCAATGGTCCACGACGTCATTATGACGGTACCCCATATATCTATGAGGAATTTCCATATTCACCACCAGGGACGTGCCAGCAAGAAGAGGGACCTGCAACTGTGCGTGCGAGCTGGTCTTTGATCTTTCTTACAAAACCTGTTCGATATGGGTGACCCAGCAGAGATTTCCTCTCTCTCTATCGACATAGCTTTTGTAATTATTAAGATTTTTATGCCTATTCAGCATGTCAAGGTGTCAACTCTCGGATATATATATATATATATATATATATATATATATATATATATATACATATAATATATATGTATATATATTATATATATATATATAATATATATGTATATATGATATATATATATATATGTATATATAATATATGTATATATAATATATATATATAATATATATATATATATATATATATATATATATGTGTGTGTGTGTGTGTGTGTGTGTGTGTGCAAGTGTGTATATGTGTCTGTATGTGTTTGTGTATGCATGTGTATGTGTGTGTATATATATATATATATATGTGTGTGTGTGTGTGTGTGTGCGTGCGCTTGTGTGTGTGTGTCAGTGTGCACTTGTGTGTATGTGTTTGTGTTTGAGTGTCTGTTTTTGTTTCTTTATGTATATATACCCTTTAGGATCGGTAATGTGATTTTTTGTTTGTCTGAACCCTATTTCTTAAGCTTTATTTCGAGTACATGACATGATGAAAATAAACCATATTTGTCTGCTTCTACATCCTCTTAAACAAGAACTGCTTAGATTGATCCGGCAATATTTATGATGATGTCCTGCTTATACCCAAACGTGCAATCCAGATATAAAGTGACAAGTGTGATACACCCACACAGTGATACATGGAATTGAAGTCAGTGATTGGTTAGGTCATAGAGGTTTTGAGTTTTTTATATGGATATTATACGCCCACGAACTTTAGATAAATTAGGAAACGTTACGAATATATGTAAATAGATGTATAATCTAATTTCGTGGATTATTCTAATTATCAAGTAAATATGTACAATGCATATTTATATAAACATTCAGACGATATTTATTTGGAAATATATATGTATAGATAGTACACATACGGAAACTGAGGCAAATTGCAGACCCAAACACACACAAACACACACCCACGCACACCCACGCGCGCACACACACACACACACACACACACACACACACACACACACACACACACACACACACACACACACACACACACACACACACACACACACACACACGCCCACATACACACACACGCCCACACACATACACACGCACACACACACACACACACACACACACACACACACACACACACACACACACACACACACACACACACACACACACACACACACACACACACACACACATTGTACAGAAACACTCACAACACACACAAACACTTATGCAGAAACACTCATAACACATAAAAACATTCACAACACACACAGACACCCAGACCCACACACACATACACACACACACACGTTGTACAGAAACACTCAACGCACACAAACACTTATACAAAAACACTAACACACACACACACACACACACACACACACACACACACACACACACACACACACACACACACACACACACACACATTGTACAGAAACACTCACAACAAACACAAATACTTATGCAGAAACACTCATAACACACACAAAAATTCACAACACAGACAGACAGACACACACACACACACACACACACACACACACACACACACACACACACACACACACACACACACACACACACACACACACACACACACAAAGAAATAACATACACACACACAAATTAACATAAACTTTCATCACAATGATGTGCTCATATTCTTCCTACTGATGGATATGGACACTTGGACAATGAGTATATCTAAATCTATATTCAAGCTAATGCACATATTAGGTGCATATGGCATGTGTAGACACAACACATTCAGACACAACAAAAATACATATAGAATTAATTCATGGCAGTGGTTTTAAGTCATGAACTGAAAATACAAATATACGAGGTAAATCTTGTTTGTAGCTGAAGCCCAATGACATACATATTTATCGAAAAACAATATTTTTCGTTTGGATGATAAAACACAGTTCATGGGACAGATGAGTGACGACAGAAAAGAACTTCACACATACATGTCATTCAAAAAGGACCATGGTACACACAAATACTGATATGGCACGTGATTTCACTTCAGGTCTGCAGGACAACGGCCATGTGGGCGGCCAGTTTTATTGATTAACACGTTCCAATCTCTTGCGCAGGTCAAGGTACGTTATGATAATTAACACTGGCTCTTTCCTTAGAGACACTGCACTCTTGACTACGTCACCAAGTACCTCTGCCCTGTCCTGCCTGTTGCCGATATTGAAGGAAGGGGAGCGGGTTGCCTACACACGCGCGCGCACGCACGCCGCCGCGGTATGACTGACGCTCCGTTTTCTGAGGCTGCGGAGAACGGGAACACATACCTGGCCACGGTGGCCATATATCTACTAATTAGTCATTATCAGATGACGGTGGTCGAGGTAAGAGAGTCACCCATCAAGTTCTCGACTGAAGAGCGTGGCCACAGGATCCCTGCGACAGACCCGAGGACACCAAAATTCCTCTGTCTTTGTTTACGTACGTCACACCGCCTGCGCAGAGCCAGGTGCGCGGTCGAAGAGTTCACGTCACTACGTCCTCTCCCGACACTAGACCAGCCCGTACTGCCTTGCCCTGCCCTTACGGCCTTGTCCTACCCTTGGTGACTCTGCCTGACCTCACTGCTCCTACTTCCCTCATCAACTGCCTTAAGCCATCTGTGTCTACTGCTACCGTCGGCGCCTCTTACACATTGTCCCACTTAGTCGTTCCGTACGTCCGTCCATGCCTCTTGGTCTGGTTTTACTACGGGCCAAAACTTCCTTCCTGGTTACTCCCATCCTATAAAGACCGCTTTTGCCACCTGTTCTGGCCTTACTAATAAATCCTTTTTTTTTTCTTTGTCTTCAAAGTACTTCACTTATTTCCCTACCCGTGGTCTTTTATTTTTCATAATCATATGCATTATCTTCTCTTTCGCGCCTATACCCACATCATTCACGATGTCATGTTTCTGATAATAGGTTCTCTCACAATCTACCTTGTCCTGCCCTTTCTGCATATCACTTCACCCCTTGTCCTGTCCAATTTATTCCTGTTTAAATACTCGATTTCCCATTGGCCTTGATTTGCTCGCTTTGACTCTACCTTCTCTTCCCTCCTTAAAACCTCTGCACAAGTCCATATTTGGGTGTAAATGGGCAGACTTGCTTACCATGGCCATATCGCACTTCCGCAGGCACTACCACTTACAAGGCTATCATAGGTTTTGCCTTCCATATTTTACTCAAGATTCCTGTTTTCTTAGATAGCTTTCCACAACGGCACTATATTCCACTGCTATAATTTAATAATGATAAAAAAATCTGGTCATTTTAGCCTGTCAGACTGACCAAAAACAAAATTTATACTAAACGCTGGATCAGTTATTTTGGCGATATGCACGCATTATACAAAAACAATAATGTGGATAGGAGGTAAAGGGAACACGTGCTGAGGGAAATACTTTTATTCCTGACTATTTCCCTCAGCCCGTGTTCCCTCTACCTCCTACCCACATTCGTCACAATATTCACACATTTGTCCAAGAAAACAAGAATCTGTATTCTAGTGACACCATCACCATCAATCAGGAGAATAAGCCAGCGGGCGTGTTGGTTTACTCACACGCCGTTGCCAGTCCCCACGATTTCCCTGACCAAACTTCCATGCAGACACCCTCCCTTCCCATTCCAAAGAACTCCCAACAGCTTCGATCATCTCACACCATCCACGAGTTCCGAGGACGTCCTCCTTCGTCTCCTTCATCGAGGGTTGTCTCTTGTGGAGACAACTCTGTGAGTGAGAAACTTGCCACATGTCCATGTAGCCAGAGTTGACGTTCACGAGTTATGCTAGTAATAGGTCCAGACTGAGTCTCACGAAACAGTCCCCAGTTTAATGCAGTCATTCCAGTGGTATCCCATGAATCTTCGGGGGCGCTTGGTACCAAAAACAATGAGACTCCTCTTCAAGTCAGCATTTAATGTCCAAATCTCACAGATGTACAAGAAGACAGCGAGCGCTATTGACTTAAAAATTCGGATCTTAGTCCTCTTTCATAGATATCGACAACGCTATTTACTCTAGTTAAGTGAGTTGATAACACTATGGGCAATAGAATCTTTCGATGGACTTCCTGACATGACCCGCCACAGTTATACTCTATACTATCAAGGTATGTGGAACTTTCCAAGACCTCAATGTTCTCCCCGTATGCATGGGCAGGCTGAACTGTGTCCATCCAGTTACCTTCCAAATGCTTGGAGGTTTGTCTTGGTTCAGGAAACCTGGAGTTGATGCAGTTTTGCCTTCCTGTGTAGTGACTCAAGGGCTGCAACCAGGATCTCCAACGACTCCGCAGGGTCAGAATCATCAACAAAGATAAGGTGAATGTCTTTAGTGTTGCAAATAAACGCTCCACGACATTGATCAATAACTCTAACACACACACACACACACACACACACACACACACACACACACACACACACACACACACACACACACACACACACACACACACACACACACACACACGCACACACTCACTCAACACAAACACGGTCCATGCAAATGACGAAAAGTATTGGAGCGAATTTTCAAGAAAGAAGCTGGACACGTGTCCACCATACTTTACAGCACTCTCAGTCCAAGAGTATAAGCCAGGCATCAAGTCAGTAATCTTTGCAGAAATTCTATGAATCTGCAGAAGATCCCAGATCACTCCACGATACACCGAGTCGAACGTCATCTCGAGATCAACATAGGCTATAAGAAACCCATGTTAAAACTCACGTCGGCGCTCCAACAGAGCACGAAGAGCTTGGATCCGATCAGCTGTTGAGTTACCGGGAGTGAGCTAAGACTGCTCAGGCCTCTGGAAATTTAGCAGATGTGAACAAACCCGTGTCACCAACACAAGGGCGAGCTCCTTACCTGACAGAATGAGCACT
>NC_134818.1:22858334-22860834 GCF_046742065.1 Oratosquilla oratoria | reverse complement strand
GTTTCTTCATCAGAACCTATCGTATATGTAGCAAAGAGTTCCTTGAAGACGAATTAACATACATTAAAGACAAATTTAAAAACTTGAGATACCCAGGCCTAGTAAATAAAACGAAACACAAAGCGAAGAAAATCCACGAGAAATCAAACGCCCGATCCAACGGACCAAACGTCCAGGCATCCGGACCAATCGTCCATACAATGACGAAAGATCATGTCACGCCACATTTCATAACTGTACCTAATTCTGAGATCACCGAGGATATTGATAGGTATTTATTGAAAGGTGGGATAAAAATTACTAAGGCTTCCTCTAATAAAATAGGGAACATGTTTAAAGACCACACTGATAATCACAACAACCTCAGTGTGATTTATCGCATCCCATGTAGCGGCTGTCCCCTAGCATACATCGGTGAATCAGGTCGAGGGATTGAAAAAAGACTAAGCGAAAATAAAAATGATTTAAGAGCACACTTGTTCGCCACCTCGAACAGTGCAGCAACCTACCTGATTGGGACAAAGTCGAGATCTTACATAAGGGACTACAGAAGAAAATGAGAAAGACGGTGGAAGCTGCTCATATAAATACCCAAATGAACAACAACGATAGAGAAGGATTTATATGCCTTTCCAAAGCAGCTAGTCTCCTAATAATCAACGCTCTGTAAAAGACCTGACATTCGAAACTTGGCGAGTTCCTCCCACTGCAATTATAAAATTTGTGATCACGATGTAACATAGCGAGTCCTCTGAAGAAGGTCATAGTGACCGAAACGTTAGGACGTATTCTAAAATCCCATCTTCATTTACCTTTCTCCACCTATCACTCTCTCATATATATATATATATATATATATATATATATATATATATATAATATATATACAGTACATATATATTACATATATATAAATATATATATATATATTTACATACATATATAAATATATATTTATATATATATTTACATAATATAAATATATATATATATATATATATATATATATATATATATATATATATATATATTGCTGATAACCACAGGGAAAGAACGGAAAAGAAAACTAGAATTCCCAAGGGCTTTCGTGATATTTCACATCTTCAGGGGATTACAACAAAGAAAATTGTCACATAGGTATATACGAGGTAATACAATAAACTGGGAAAGGAACGGACGTAACACATGGAGAAAATGTCACAAACATCGAACACTTACAATTAAATCATTTTTGTAATTATTTAATTTGATTACAAATTTTGTCAATGATAAAATTATCTAATTTATACATACTATTGCTAATATTAATATTAGATCCTTCAGAATTTTTTATCATGCAACTTTCAATGATATTTCTTTTGGCAAATGAATCACAATTTATGATAGAAGAGGCATTGGTCCAATCGATACGATGATCGAAATCTCTCATATGGATGAACAGCGCACTAGACTCTTGTGCTGTTTTTACACTGTGCTTGTGTTGCTTGACCCTAGTTGCGAGTTCTTTGCCTGTTTGTCCAAGATAATACCTTTCACAATCTCTGCAAGGGATCCTGTACAGTATATGCAACCAACTGAGTCATTAGGTGAATTTTTGATTATTAACTTCTTAAAAGTATTTGGATTATAAAACAAAAATTTAATATTTCATGTTTTAAGAATATGGGGAACATTAGAAAGATTGTTACTAAAAGGTAAAATCAAAAGATTCTTATAGTCGAAGGGGGGGGGATGTTTGAACACTATAAAAAGTTTTTTTTCGCTAAAGCGAGTGCGCGGTGTAATTGTCTTTTGGGGTATTTTAATCCAAGTCCAACATTAACAATGTACTCAAATTCCCCATCAATAAAATCAGGGCTGCAAATACGAAGAGCACGTAAAAACATAGAAGAAAAGACAAGATATTTTACTTTATCCTGGTGAGACGAGTAATAGTGAATATAAGACAAAACACTCGTCTCACCAGGATAAAGTAAAATATTCTGTCTTTTCTTCTATGTTTTTACGTGCTCTTCGTATTTGCAGCCCTGAGTTTATTGATGGGGAATTTGAGTACATTGTTAATGTTGGTCTTGGATTAAAATACTCCAAAAGATATTTAGACCGCGCTCTCGCTTTAGCGAAAAAAACTTTTTATAGTGTTCAAACATCCCCCCCCTTCGACTATAAGAATCTTTTGATTTTACCTTTTAGTAACAATCTTGCTCAAGTTCCCCATATTCTTAAAACATGGAATATTAAAGTTGTGTTTAATAATCCAAATACTTTTAAGAAGTTAATAATCAAAAATTCACCTAATGACTCAGTTGGTTGCATATACAGGATCCCTTGCAGAGATTGTGAAAGGTATTATCTTGGACAAACAGGCAAAGAACTCGCAACTAGGGTCAAGCAGCACAAGTACAGTGTAAAAGCAGCACAAGAGTCTAGTGCGCTGTTCATCCATATGAGAGATTTCGATCATCGTATCGATTGGACCAATGTCTCTTCTATCATAAAT
>NC_134818.1:22848334-22850834 GCF_046742065.1 Oratosquilla oratoria | reverse complement strand
CAAGGAACCCCAGCATTGAGCGTGTAACGTCACAACTGCTAATTTTCCAATTTGTCCATTTTTTAATTTCCAATTTTCCGATTACATATTTTTTGACAATTAATATTCAAAATTTTCATATTCAATATTTAAAAGTATAGACAACCCCTGAATTAGCATCTATGAGGTATAATGAGTTTATCAAAATATTACGAAGCGTATAAATCATATGATGCGTAGTGTTCCAAGCAACGACATGACTTCACAATCTTCTGCATTTCACTTCTTATAACTAATCAAGTCACTGCCTTTGTCTACTGAATAGAGGTAAGAGCTCTAAATTATACTCAATTTTATATAGAAATTTATTTTCTGTGATTTATATTATACGGTGATAGTGACATAGTATATCATAAAGTTTATATTTATAAACGTTGCTGCTAGCTCAAGTCCCATGGGACTCCCTGAATGATAATGATAATGAGTGGGAATGGGATTGGGAGTGGGAGTGGGATTGGGAGTGGGATGACGAGACGAGACGTGACATAACATAGGCATAATTAAGGAGGCTCTTTTTATTTAATTTCTTGAGACCGCCTGTATCCAGTATATATTGACCGTTTTATTAACAACGTATCATCTAAAATCTTATTTGACCCAACGGGTCACGGGTGGTCTAGTATGTCTAGTACGAGAGAAATTTACTCGTGACAGTGACATTAGTTAGATATTTTCTATGACAGCCGCATGTAGGACTGGAACCTATTTCTCAACCATCAGTAAGACAACCGTACAGCGCCTAACCCTCTCAAACAATGAGGCTTCAAAAGCCTTAGAACTTGGAATCTTTCTGGTTCCCAAGGTTAGGAAAGCTCACTACTCTGCACGCACAGGTCAGGGTTTGAATCCCTTGGCAGAGCTTCTGAAGATTCAATCTGTCATAAGCGTACACACACACACACACACACACACACACACACACACACACACACACACACACACACACACACACACACACACACACACACACACACACACACACACACACACACACACACACACACACACACACACACACACACACACACACACACACACACACACACACACACACACACACACACACACACACACACACACACACACTCCATGGTCTTGAATCACGTGTTGGACTCGTGATCGACGGTTATTAATCCCTCGGATGAGAGCTCAGACCTCGTATGACCGATCTATGGGTAGTACTGTGACCCTACACGCACGCACAACCCCGACTCCCCGCCCACGAGAGTTGGAGTAACAACCCGCAGCGCAGCGATACTGAAATCATTTCAGCCCTGGGCGGGATGCAAACCCGGACCGCCGTAGTGGCAGGCGAGAACTCTAACCACCGCGCCACGAGGTTTTGTGTGTGTGTGTGTGTGTGTGTGTGTGTGTGTGTGTGTGTGTGTGTGTGTGTGTGTGTGCGCGCGTGTTTGTACATATGCATACTTATAAGTAGATATACAAATCTATATATAAAATGGGCTCTTCCCCCTTGTAAGGGAGGTAGTCATCCTCAGGACGTACTCACCTTTTCCCCATTCCACACCCATCCAACGCCCATCTGTTTTTCCTTTCATCTTAGCTATTTGTGGATGAAGGGTCATTACTTTTCTCGCTCACTGACCGTGTCAGAAGCAATGCAGAAAGACACAGTACCTCCACAATAGGGTCTGACAGCTGAATCTGGCTTGTTCCCATCGCTTTATTATATGGCGACCTCCTCTCATCCATTTACAACTAATTAGAGAAGACAAAGAGAAATCTCTTCGAGTTGTATCAATTTATCATGAACTCATAACCACTCTCCCCGCACACTTGTCTCTTGTCCTCTCCCTTCCCTCCTCAGCAGACATTCACCTTTTACTCAAACCCCATCACCCCATCTATCCATCTTACTTTCGGTCTTCCCCTAAAATTCACTCCATCCACCTCTGCCGTTCACACTCTTTTTGCAAGTCTTTCCTTACTCATTCTTTCCATATTACCAAACCATCCCAGTATTTTTTTATCAACCCTATCTGCCGTCTCCTTTTCCACCCCAAGTCTCCGCCTCACCTCCATATACATATACATATACATATACATATACATATACATATACATATACATATACATATCTATACATATAGATATACATATAAGTACCTATATCTATCTATATTATGTATATATATATATATATATATAATATATATATATACATATATATTTATGCATACGTTTGCAACATATATCATAAACATAGCTTACATATATTTTAAAACTAGTTGTTGGTAGGTATTTTAATTATGGTCAATTATGTGGGCGTACATGGGCATACGAGTGGGTGTGAGCATGCATAAGCAGGCGAGGGGGCGAGGTGATTAGTATCCTTTGACAAAGTGAAGATTGCGTCGATGGTGACAGCCGCGGCTGACCCCGGAATTCAATTCGTCTTCTAGATGGAGCCCTCCACTCCGGTGGCCTGCGACGTCGGGAG
>NC_134818.1:22838334-22843334 GCF_046742065.1 Oratosquilla oratoria | reverse complement strand
GCGTGTGTATGTGTGGGCGTGCGCGCGTGTGCGTGCGTATGTTCCTGTCCATATGCTTTTACCTAATCGTAATATACAGGATAAGGGCTATGCTCGTAGTGCCCCGCCTCTGTATTTCTATCTGTCAAACTTGGGTTTAGATTTGCTTCTGCTGCCTGACCACTATCTCTTTCTCCGTGTTGTTCCATAAACCAATGCATTTGTAGGGAAAAGTGCAATTATCAATATTTTTAGATAATTGTATTTGTCAGTTTCTTTCCATACCCTCTAGTTCTTTTTCCGTCCCACAAAAGAAATATATCTTTGTCGATTATATAAACTCTATAGTTCTGAATGCTTCTATTATATCAACACCCCCTCTCTCCTCTTTCTTCTGTTAGCAGTTCCAGCTTATTTAGCTTGTTTTCGTATGTACTCACCAACAATATTTGTACGAGTATTTCCCAGATCTCCACTTTCATGTCTCAATTTTTGAAGTCACTTTCCTTTGTAAATACAGACTAGAATTTTTCATTCACTATTTCAGTTTGTGTGTTTGTACCTTTACAGATTACTCCTCCTACTTTGAGCTTAGTGATTTCTTTTTCTGTATAAAATTTTCAGCTAACATTCTACAGTAATGCATGTATAAATGGGTGCCAAAAATGTACATAAATTTTCAATCAAATTTTGTAAAAAAAGAAAAATAGCAATTCATGGGTTAGAAAAATAATCTTATGTTTACTGCCAATTTCTAAGTCAAATTTTGACTTATTTTTGCTCGAAAACGCGTATTCCCTGGCCTTTTTTTTATTACCGGGTGTCTCAGTTACACTCACTATTCCACTTAATTTATTTCAACCCAGTGCAATGGTGCTTCTATTTTATAATAATAATCTTTATTTGAAGTATCTGAAGGTTCTTGTATGTAAATCATTCAACACCACAATAATGGGATGCCCTTACCTGGACACAAATGTAAAGAAGTTGACATACATATAAAAACCTCACCTTTTTAATTTGTAAAACTAATCTTTTAACGAGATGACAATGATACCTGTACATAATTTTAACTAAACTCTTCTCTAACCCTCAAGTGTATTCAGTCTTGATGATTTACTGCAGGACAGTCGGGCTAACCCTTGGGGAATGATACAGTCTGTCCCTCAATATGGTAGTTTATTCCGACTTGGTAAGGCTGTATGTAAAGTGCGAAGTGCATGTGAAGTGTAGAACGTGTTGGAATGGCTACGGTTGTGAATATGGCCTGAAAGCAGTGTGAACAACTCAATCATATTAATCAGGTACCAGCCCTATAAAGTGACACTGGAAACTGGTATGTTATAACACATTTGTAAATGTTCACTATAAACCCACTATCGGAGAAATGATATCGGAAATACAAGAAAACTGTATATTTCGACTACTATCTGTAGTCCTCTTCAGCAGTCTTCTTGTAACCATTCTGCTGAAGAGGACTACAGATAGTAGTCGAAATATACAGTTTTCCTGTACTTCCGATATTATTTCTCCGATAGTGGGTTTACAGTGAACAAAGCGACACTGGTAAATGGACTTAGAAAAGGTGTGTGACTATGGCGGTGCATGTTAAGTGTAGAACGTATTAGAAAGTCTGCAGTTGTGAACGAGGTTGAAACGAATATAAACAGTTCGATCATGCTAATTAGTTACCAGCAATGAAAAGCAACACTGGTCAGGAAATGGACTTAGAAGTGGTGTGTGACTGTATTGGAGCGTAGCGATGGAAAGGACGATATATTTGTCATCAACGAAAACCCCGAAGACGAGGGGGGGGGGAAAAACTCAGCAACGGTAGGAACAACACTGGGTGTTAATAAGAGGGTGTCAGATTGAAGGACAAGAGAACGAGTGTCAATTATTCCTTAGTAGGAAGATTTATTGAAGGACATAAATGAATATACGTGTGTGGGCTCGAGTATGATGTAGATGAGTAGTGGAGAGTGTGTTTATTGGAAGCATTAAACCACAAACACACAAAGGGTTTCTCCCGGCTCAATAGAATCGTCTGGTCTTAACCAGAACAAAATATTTAAGGTTTAGTAAAATATTTAAAGGGTTAATCAAGATCTCTTACTGTTTCTAAACTACGAACCCTTAGAGGTACTTTTGAAAGTAGACAAAAATAAGTTGGTGTTAGCCAAGGTAAAATTCGTAAAATTGACAAATTTTACTAATTGGCTGGAAGTGTGTGTGGAAGATTTTCTGAAGTAGGAAGCCATTTCTGTGTTCAAGGGCACAACTACCAAAGAGCGAGGAACTGAAATACTTGATTTAATGACAACAAACATGGAAATGACAAGAGGACGCAGCAAAGGCACGAGAAAAGATTTTTGATGGTGGGAGATGGATTGCTTGAAAATAAACTGATTTTATATACTCCTTAACGGAATGTAATGGATGTCGCGAAAGGGAATCTACATATTATGTGGACGAGAGTTGTTGGATGAAATTGACCAAAGATAGAATGACAAAGAATATAATTTGATATCAAATGGTTGAAACAATCTTGATTGAGTGATGTCGCCCTGGGTGCTCAATCCAAGCGATTTTGATCACCCAAAGGACTACAAAGGCGGAGCATGCCGACAGGAGACCTTGTGGTTCATAACTAAGTTGGATGCGGAAAAAATATGTAATAATGATAAATAAAATAAAAATAAATAAAAATTATAAAAATATAATGACAAATGAAGTAAGAAAATTATAGATAATAAACAAACAGCTACATAGTAAATAATAAATTGACAAACAACTAATAATAAATTAAATTCAAGCAAATTATAATAAACAAACAATTAAACAATATAAAATAAATAGCAGACATTACATCATCTTGCTTGGGTGTTTATCTAAACGAATCTTAAAGCTTCGAACTGAACTACATTGCACTGCCTCTCCAGAAAGTTTATTCCATTCATTAACTACACGGGTGGCAAAGTTGTTTCTACCGACTTCCAAATTAAATCTATTTCCTGACAGTTTTAGACAATTATTTCTTGTCGGATTCTCATTCAGTGTGAAAATTTTGTAAATTTTGACGTTGTCAATTCCCTTTTGAATCTTAAAAACCTGTAAGAAGTCACCTCCGAGTCTACGTTTTTTTTAGGTAAAACAGATTCATATGTTTTAGTCGATTTTCATATGGTTTATTTTTTATATTTGGAATAAATTTTGTGTCAATGTCTTTAATGAGATTCGGTGACCATACGGAAACAGCACATTCTAAATGTGGACGAACTAACGATTTATATAGCTTGCTAATGAGAGATGGACTTTTAAAGTCTAAGGATCACGCAGTCAGCCCTAGAATCTTGTTTGCTTTCTCAGAGGCTGAAATACACTGCTTAGAAGATTTGAGATCGTTACTGATAATTACGCCACTTTTGTTAACGAATTTCCAAATAACTTGTAATCGTACTTACTGTTATCTTTACCTATGTGTATAACCTTGCATTTACTTATGTTAAATTTCATTAGCCAATTTTCAGACCATTGCTGTAATTTATCTAAATTTTCTTGAATATCTAATTGGTTTAAGTGATCATTTGCCATTCCGCACAGTTTTGTATCATCAGTAAATTTGGAGACAATAGGTTTTAGTTCGTGGTCTATATCATTTATATATACTATGAATAGAAGTGATCCAAGAACGGAACCCTGAGGAACTCCACTCGCAACATTTTTCCATCTAGAAGTTTTACCATTTAAAACAACTCTGTTTTCGGTCATTCAACCAATTTCTAGTCCAACTTAATAGACTACCACTTACTCCGTGTGAAGCTAATTTAATAAGTAGTCTTTCGTGGGGGACGGTATCAAAAGCTTTTGCAAAGTCTAGATATATTAAATCTATATTGTTTCTTTTGTCATAATTCGAGATGATTGTGTTGTAGAATTCGAGTAAGTTAGTCACGCAAGAACGTTTCCGTGATCTTGGGTAATCGCATCATGGCTGAGGAAAATACATAATAAAATTACAGTGAATAGAGGCTGAAAAGTGAAGTACTGGAAATCGAGTATGGGGGCGATGTAATAGCGAATACAATATAATGAGGATGAGCTGGAGGGTAGAGGTGTGTGTGTGTGTGTGTGTGTGTGTGTGTGTGTGTGTGTGTGTGTGTGTGTGTGTGTGTGTGTGTGTGTGGGCGTTTGTGTGTGTGTGCATGTATGTGCGTGTGTGTGCATGTATGTGCGTGTGTGTGCATGTATGTGCGTGTGTGTGGATGTATGTGCGTGTGCATGTGCATGTATGTGTGTGTGTGTGTGTGTGTGTGTGTGTGTGTGTGTGTGTGTGTGTGTGTGTGTGTGTGTGTATTCACCTTGGTCTTTGGATCACGTGCTGGACTCGTGATCGACAGCTATTTCCCTTCCGCAAGAAAGCTCAGATAACTCGTATGACCGATCTATTGGTAATGCTGTGATCTTACACGCACACACACACCCAACTCCCCGCCCACGAGATTTGGAGTAACGACTCGAAGTGCAGCGATACTGAAATTATTTCAGACCTGGGCAGGATTCGAACCCGGACTGCCGTAGTGACAGTCGGGGACTACCACCCGCACCACCGAGTCGTGTGTATGTGTGTGTGTATGTATTTACCTAGTATTTACCTAGTTGTATTTCACGGGAAGGAGAGCTACGCTCGTGGGGTCCCGTCTCCATATCTCATTTTATCTAAACTATTTTTAAATTCATGTATTGTTCTTGCACACACTATTTTTTCATCCAACTTGTTCCAACTGTCTATTATTCTGTGAGGAAAGCTGTTCTTTTTCAGATCTCTTCTATAGCTGTCCTTCTTGATTTTCCTTCCGTGTCCTCTTGTGTTTCCATCATCCCATTTTATCAGATTCTCTCTATCAATAACTTCTATGCCTTTCATGATTCTGTAAATAGCTATCAAATCTCCTCTCTCTCTTCTTTGCTCTAATGTCTGTAGTTCAAGTTTTGCTAGTCTCTCTTCATATGATAGTTTT
>NC_134818.1:22815834-22823334 GCF_046742065.1 Oratosquilla oratoria | reverse complement strand
TGCCCTGGTCAAAGATTCAATCTCTGAGTAAGAAAAATATCCTAATAACTTTAAAGATATTATAAGTATTATTATGGTCTGGGTAGGAAGAATGCATTGTCAGTTTACAGAGCAAAATGCAGTCTATAAATATTTGATCTTGTTCAACCCAAAGCAAAAAACTACTTACGGTCCATTACAATGTATTAGGTGGAATGGGAGCGAGACCTGGGGGGATTAGGCTACGAAGAAAATAGGGGGATAAAGATGAATCTATGAATATGATTATAAGTACATTAAGAGTGATGGGTTTTGTATCAAATAAATGATTGGGGAAAGAGTAAACAAGAAATGGATTAAAATTTATTAAAATCTAATGCTCTGTGAGAGTAGTAGTTACAAATTCCTTAGAGTCGTTAGAAAATATGAAAATTCCCAGAATTGTAAGAGAATTTGGGGCAAAGATAGATAAAAATTGAACCTATTAAAGTGCTCATTTTGTCATTTTGATTCCTATGAAACTTTTTTTATAGCCTTTCTCTTGTAATCTCGGAAAGTTGACGACTTTAGATATTAAGTGAGACAAGGCTTTTGACACAAATCTATTTCAAAAGTTGAGTATTTTTCACTATTTTTCCTCGCAAATGTGCAAATTGATACAAATGTGATTTTTTTTAAACCAAATACTGGTGGGGTAATCGGAAGCGTGCTAGTCTCGAATTCGCTTAATTGTGTGTTCGAATCCCGCACTTCTCTCCGATTTCCTGCCGCAACAGTCCAAGTTTGAGATGAATGTACCCTTAGTCTATTCCTTCTATTTTGTATCCATGAAGGAGACATTCGTGTCCAACTTTTGTACAAATTATTTGTTTTTGTGGCACTTAAACCTAAATTCAGTGGAACTATCTACACTGAAGATTTACTCTCCAAGATACCTTAGGATAAGAGAGAGTGACTCTCCCTACCTCTAGGCATACGAAAAGAGAGTCAAGCAGACCTGCCTGTCGCCTTTCTTCGCACTGTGGGGTGTGGGTGTGGGAGCTCAGCAGATTCAGCAGGGTCAGCAGTAGTGCGGCCTCTGCTGGTTTGGCCTCTGCTGCTGCTGCTGCTGCTGCTGCCGCTCGTTGGCTGACTGTCGCGACGTCCCCCCCCCTCTCCCCCGTCCTCTCACTCAGTGTGTACAACGCCCACGCCCGGGGCGGGATCATTCTTACTTACTCGAGATCTCTCTCTCTCTCTCTCTCTCTCTCTCTCTCTCTCTCTCTCTCTCTCTCTCTCTCTCTCTGTATCTGTCTGTTTGTCTGTTTCTTTCTCTGTCTCTGCCTCTCTGCCTCTCCACCTCCGTCTCTCTTATATTCTCTTTTTTACTCTTGCTTGTTCTTTCTTCCTCTCTTGCACTTTTACTCTTTCTTACTCCTTTGCGCTCTCTCTTACTCTCTTGCGCTCTGTTCTGCACTCTGCCTTGGTCTCTTTCTTACTCTCTGTCTTGCTCTCTGTCTTGCTCTCTCTTGCTCTCTGTCTTGCTCTCTCTTGTACCCCCTTGCACTCTTGCACTCTCTTGCTCGCTCTTTTTCTCTATTGCTCTCTTGATATCTATTGCTCTCTATTATGCTGTCTCTCTTGCCGTTTGTCTCTCTTGTTGTCTGTCTATTTTGTCCTTTGTCTCTTTTGATCTCTGCCTCTCTTGCTATACGCCTCTCTCGATCTGTCTCTCCTTTTCTTTCTTTTGTTGTCTCTTGTTCTCTTTCTTTTGTTGTCTCTTGTTCTCTTTCGCACTCTTGCTCTCTCTCACATTCTTGTTCACACTCTCGTATTCTTGCTCTCTTAATCTTGCTCTCTCTCACATTCTTGCTCTAATACTCTTGCTCTCTATCGCACTCTTGCGCTCTCTCGCACTCTTGATCTCTCTCGCACTCTTGCTCTCGCACTCTTGCTCTCGCTCTCGCACTCTTGCTCTCTCTCTCGCACTCCTGCTCTCTCTCTCGCACTCTTGCTCTCTCTCTCGTACTCTTGCTCTCTCTCTCACACTTTTGCTCTCTCGCACTCTTGCTCTCTTTCTCGCACTCTTGCTCACTCTCTCTCGCACTCTTACTCTCTCGCACTCATGCTCTCTCTCGTACTCTTGCTCTCTCTCTCGTACATTCTTGCTCTCTCTCTCGCACTCTTGCTCTCTTGCACTCTTGCTCTCTCTCACACTCTTGCTCTCTCTCGCACTCTTGCTCTCTCTCGCACTCTTGCTCTCTCTCTCGTACTCTTGCTCTCTCTCTCGTACTCTTGCTCTCTCTCTCTTGTACTCTTGCTCTCTTGCGCTCTTGCGCTCTTGCGCTCTCTCTCTCTCTCTCTCTCTCTCTCTCTCTCTCTCTCTCTCTCTCTCTCTCTCTCTCTCTCTCTCTCTCTCTCTCTCTCTCTCTCTCTCTCTCTCTCTCATCTCTCTCTCTCTCATCTCTCTCTCAACTCTCTCTCAACTCCCACGCCGCTAATCCTCCTCTTACTCTCCATCATCTCCTGCCCATTCAATCTCATTCTCACCCACATCTCCCACACCTTCGCTCAATTTTCTCTCTTCCCGTCTGTTTCCCTTGGCTCACCCTTGACACCCCTATCGCCTTGTATCCATCCAACCCCTATTCTTGTCACACTCCTCATGTCTTCCAGTTATCCTCACCCTGTCTTCTCATGCCCTCCCTACCTCACCCTTATCCTTCCATGTTACACTTCACCCTTTCGTTGAAACCTTTAGGGGGAGGAGGGGGAGGGGGGAAGGTTCCTCCGCGAAAGAGTCGACTAGCGTTAGTAACAGTCAAAAGGTTACGTTGTTCCTTCTTCTGAGATTTTACCAGTCTCTCCACCCATCTCAACTCGTTCTCACCCTATTTCACTGTCACTATCTTCCATTTCCTTCTCGTTTTCCAGTCCGCCACACTTTCCTGTCTCTCTCTCTTCCCCTCTCTCACATTTATCCCTTCCTTCCCTCATCCATTGCATTTTTGTTGTTCTCTTTTTGTCTTCCTCTATCTCCGTTTCCTACTCTCTTCACTCTTGCCTCTCTCACACTCTCTTCCTCCTAAAACCTCTACTATTGTTTGTTTTTAATTTGATCCTATTCATGTGATGTCTTTACCTTTGTCTATCTATCACCTCACCTCTCCTTCTCCCTCCTGCTTCTCATTTTTTACTTTTAATCCTACCTTTGGCATCCATTGCCATGATCTCTGTCTCTCTCACGCCTTCTCTCTCTCTCTCTCTCTCTCTCTCTCTCTCTCTCTCTCTCTCTCTCTCTCTCTCTCTCTCTCTCTCTCTCTCTCTCTCTCTCTCTCTCTCTCTCTCTTTCTCTCTCTCTTTCTCTCTCTTTCTCTCTTTCTTACTCTCCCTTCCTCTCACTGTAGTTTGTCTGTAAGCGTGCTCTTCCCTCCAGCCTCCACGTCGCCCCAGCATCCCTCTTAGTAACACTTTTACCTCTAAACCCTCTCTTTCTTCAGCCACTATACCTTCCTACCTCCCTTTCTCCTCTGGCCCCACTCCCTCTCCTCTGGTTCTTATCCTTGTTGATAGCGCTCTCCTCTCTAGAAGACCACCTTTCCATGACCATCAACCCCAACTACCCCAAATGCTTCATTTTCATTCGTATTTCTTCCTTCATCTTACCTTCTCCTTCTTTCTTCCCCTCTTTCCTTACTCTTGTTTCCTTCCCTGCTCCTTTCCTTCATCTTTCCTTCTCCCTCTTTCTTCCTCTCTTCCCCCCTCTCTTTCCTTCCCCTCTTTCCTTACTCTTGTTTCCTTCCCTGTTCCATTCCTTCATCTTTCTTTCTTCCTCTTTCTTCCTCTCTTCCCCCCTCTCCTTCTCTGCTCTTGTTTCTTCCCTGCTCCTTACTTTCAACATCTACCGTATCAATTCTACCTTCTATCTTCTTTCCATATCTCTTCCATGCAGCCTAATCCCTTTCCACCTCACCCTTTCTCTAGATACCTCTTCCACCTTCACCCTACCCGCACTCTTTCGTAATCATCACCCTTGACAGATCCACACTTTCTCCCTATTCCTCCAAGACCTCCACATCATTCCTCCTCTGACCACCACTGGCCCTGTCCCCTTCCCCTGGTCCACTGTTCTCTGGGTCTAATCTCCTCACTAACTCTCCCACTTACCATTGCCCCACACATCACAACTCCCCTTTCTCTTATCCCAAATCACATCTCCTCCTTCAATACTTCTAAGTCCTGTTTTATTGCCTTTTAACCCTACCCTAGCCTTACGCCTGTTTACTATATCTTCCTGGTTCATTTCTTATCCACTTGACCCTGCGTTTAGTCCCCGCTTGAAAAAAAAAGGTAATTACATAACCCTCATCTTCCTTCTTTCCTTATTCTTTGTCGACTGGCCCTCTAGAGTCTCGCACCATCACCCTGTCACTTGCCACGTCACAACGGTCACCTCCCGTCACTCCCGTCACCCCCGTCATACTAGTCACTCTCTCCTCTCTCTCTCTCTCTCTCCTTTCTCTCCTTTCTCTCCTCTCTCTCCTTTCTCTCCTCTCTCTCCTCTCTCTCCTTTCTCTCCTTTCTCTCCTTTCTCTCCTTTCTCTCCCCTCTCTCCTCTCTCTCCTCTCTCTCCTCTCTCTCCTCTCTCTCCTCTCTCTCCTCTCTCTCCTCTCTCTCCTCTCTCTCCTCTCTCTCCTCTCTTTCCTCTCTTTCCTCTCTTTCCTCTCTCTCCTCTGTCACCGTCCTTTGTCTTCTTTGTTACGAAAGAACACCACCAGACCCGAAGGCCTCTTCTTCCTTCTCCTGCTCTTCCATTCATTCATTCATTCATTCAGCCGGAGCCCGGGCCGGACTTGGGCCACCAAGGCGGGGGTCTCCCCCCCTCCCCTTCCCCTCCCCCCTCCCCTCCCCCTCCCCCCCTCCCCCTCCCCCCACATCGCCAACTCGGCCCGCCCTTCGGCTGAAAGAAATAGTCTTGTGCTAATCGGAATAAAATTCGCCGAGTAGGTCGTCCTCAGGTCAGAATCTTAATCAGTTGATTTTATTCTGGTTGGAACCAGATGATTCTTGTCCTTCTGGGATGAGATTCCAGTCTTCTCTTCCCAGAAAAAGGATCGACGAAGAGTGCTGTCGCCTTCACATATGTTATTCTGGCTAAAGACGGGTGATTTTAGTCTGCTGGGAGAAACCTCAACCCCCCAAAAGGGGATAGTCACTCACCCTTGCAACTCCTTCTCCGTCTCGCTTGACCCTGCTCACATGAACTTTCACCCTTCTTTTCATTTCATCCACCGTTTCTGTCCCTCCCTGTGTCACAACACTGTGCATAACTTTTGCCCATTACTGTGCATCTCGTTTAAGCTTACCTCATCCTTCTAACCCACTTCCTCTCCTCTCTCTCTCTCTCTCTCTCTCTCTCTCTCTCTCTCTCTCTCTCTCTCTCTCTCTCCTCTCTCTCTCTCTCTCTCTCTCTCTCTCTCTCTCTCTCTCTCTCTCTCCCCCCCCTCTCTCTCTCTCTCTCTCTCTCTCTCTCTCTCTCTCTCTCTCTCTCTCTCTCTCTCCTCTCTCTCTCTCTCCTCTCTCTCTCTCTTCTCTCCTCTCTCTTCTCTCCTCTCTTCTCTCCTCTCTCTCTCTCTCTCTCTCTCTCTCTCTCTCTCTCTCTCTCTCTCTCTCTCTCTCTCTCTCTCTCTCTCTCTCTCTCTCTCTCTTCCCCCTCCCCCCCTCTCTCTCTCTCTTCCCCTCTCCCCCCCCCCCTCTCTCTCTCTCTCTCTCTCTCTCTCTCTCTCTCTCTCTCTCTCTCTCTCTCTCTCTCTCTCTCTCTCTCTCTCTCTCTCTCTCTCTCTTCCTCTCTCTCGTTCCTTCTCACTCCCCTTTCTCCCTATCTCTCCCCTCTTTCCCTCTCGTTCCCTCTCGCTCCCTATCTCTCCCCTCGTTCCCTCTCGTTCCCTCTCGCTCCCACTCGGTGCTCCCTCTCTCCCCCTCTCCTCCTTTCTCCCCCTCTACCCCCCTCTCTTTCCCATCTACCCTCCCCCCCTCTCCTCCTCTCCCCCTCTCCCTCTCTCTCCCCTCTCTCTCCCCTCTCTCCCCTCTCTCTCCCCTCTCTCTCCCCTCTCTCCCCTCTCCTCCCCTCTTTCCCCTCTTTCCCCTCTCTCTCCCTCTCTCCCCCTCTCTCCCCTCACTCCTCCCCCTCTCTTCCCCCTCACTCCCCCTCTCTCCCCCTCTCCTTCTCTCTCTACCTCTCTCCCCTCTCTCCCTCTCTCTCCCTCTCCCTCCCTCTCCCATCTCTCTTCCCCTGTCCCCTCTCTTCCTTCTCTTTCCTTTTCTTCCCCCTCTCACCCCTCTCATCCGTCTCCCCCTCTCTTTCCCCACTCCGCATCTCTCCCCCTTTTCCTCCCTCTCTTCCCCTCTCCCCCTCCCTCCCCTCTCCCCCCTCCCTCCACATCTATCCCCATCTCTCCCCATCTCTCTCCCTTGCTCCCCGTCTCTCCCCCTCTACCCCATCGTGTCTCATCGTCTCTCCTCGTCTCTTTTCTGTCTTAGTCTATTTGTCTCCTTGTCTCTTTTCTTATCTTAGCCTGCTTTTGTCTCTGTCTCTCCTTGTCTCCCTGTCTCTCCCTATCTTTATCTTTTTCTGTCTTTCTTTTTCTCTCGTTACCTCTGTCTCTTATTGTCTGTCTCTTTATCTATTTTCGTCTGTCCTTGTATGTATCTATCCCTTTGCATCTGTCTTTTTCTGTCTCTGTCTCTGTCATTCTGTCTCACACTGTCTCTGTCTTTCTCTTTCTGTCTCTGTCTTTCTCTTTCTATCTGTATTTCTTGGTCTGTGTCTGCCTCTCTGTCCTTGTGTCTGTCTCGGTTTCTCTGTCAATGTCTCTGTCTCCCTTTCTCCCTGTCTCTCTGTCTCCCTGTCCGTCTCTCTGCTTGTCTGTCTCTCTGCCTGTCTTTCTATCTGTCTGTTTGTCTCTGTATTTCTCTCTCTCGCTCTCTCTCACTGTCGGTCTCCCTCCGTTTCTCTCTGTGTCTGTTTGTCTATCTTTCTGTCTCTATCTTTGTCTGTCTCTCTATTTGTCTGTCTCTGTCTGTCTGTATCTGTGTGTGTGTGTGTGTGTGTGTGTGTGTGTGTGTGTGTGTGTGTGTGTGTGTGTGTGTGTGTGTGTGTGTGTGTGTGTGTGTGTGTGTGTGTGTGTGTGTGTGTGTGTGTGTGTGTGTGTGTGTGTGTGTGTGTGTGTCTGTCTCTGCCTCTCTCTCTGCCTCTCTGCCTCTCTCACTGCCTCTTTGCCTCTCTCACTGCCTCTTTGCCTCTCTGTCTGTCTCTCTTTCTCTGTATCTCTTTCGTTCACTCCCTCCCACATAACCTTTGCGCCCTTTCTTCCTTCCTTCCTTTGAAGAGCCCCGCCCTCATTCCCTCGACAGCAGTTGGCCCGGTTTAGCGAGGACAGCCGCCCAGCACCGTGGCACCTGCTCTCCAGGTTGCGTTGATCACGCGCTGGCTGTACCAAGAGGCGCAGTAGCAGTGGCCAGCAGTGGCCGGCAGCAGATGAT
>NC_134818.1:22808334-22810834 GCF_046742065.1 Oratosquilla oratoria | reverse complement strand
CGAACTTAGTCCGCTTTCAGAGGCGCTGTCGCGGTTCGAGGCATTTTTCTTCTCGCTGCAATTTTAGGTATCAGATGTGTTGCTCACTTCCAGTTTATTATATTCCCAGGGCTACTTATGGCGTTTTATAGTTGTTCTTTTCGCAGTTGTTACGACTGCCGTCTGTGAATATATGGATGTTTTTTCGTGTAATGGCTTGAGTTTGTATTGTTACGGTTGTTTTATGTTACGTCGGCCGCATAGATTACCGCAGCGGGGGGACGGAAAGGTGCTCAAACAATTTTTATGATAATCTTAAGGCGTTAGGGTAGTTGTTGTTTCACCACTGTTTCGCGGCCCAGCGGCAGCACCTGGTCTTAGAAAATCTTTTGTGTTTTGAATGGTTTCGTCATTGAGCGATTGTTGTACGATTTTATAAGGAGTTCTGCAGCCGCTGCGTCGTGGGGCGTGACTCGTGAAGTGTGGCGAGACGAACGTCCTTTGTTGGCGTGGCGTGGATGCTGGCTCTGTGCTCCTCCTGCGTGCGCTGTCGGATTTTTATTTTTTTTTATTTTTTTATTCTTGTCTCCTTATGCCCGGGACTGCTCATGGACGACGATCCTTCATCAGGTTCCCTCTGACACTTTTGACATCAATGTCCACATAGACCGTGACGTATACCCACGTCAACGGCTGTATTTGTTACAGCCTCTCGGTTGCATGTAGTCTCTTCTGTTCCTGTTTTAGTGGCTCCTTATATATTTTTTGTGTGTAGGGGGGGAGGGGTTAATGGGAACCTAGGTCAAACCACCCTTTTTCTCGGATTTTTTTTTGGGGGGAAGGAAGAAAAGGTTGTTTGAAAAAGAAAGGACAGTTGTGTATAAAGGGGGCAATTACCAATGAGCGCGTTCTAAGGAATTCTTTATCTATTTATTTGTCGAAAGACATTTAGAACGAGAGAAGGAGGCTTACTGATAGACGTACACATAGGGTGGGGCTTAACGGCCCACCACTCACCCATGGGAATAGGAAAACAGAAAAGTGATAGAGGCTATACTATTGGAAGGTACTTGGCTGCTGAATGAGTACAAGAGGGATGTATGGGTAAAATACATTACCCTTGGCAGATAATAGAAATTGCCTTTTTTTAATAATGATTTGCTCACTAGGGAAATTTTACTGATTTTTTTTATATTGATTGGACGCCACTGGAACACAACATAGGAAGTAATCGCATTATACACATATACATATACATACACATACAGGTATACAAACACACATGTGTATATATATACCTTTACATATACATAATGTTTCTATACCTGTATCGTTACCTGTACACACACACACACACACATATATATATATATATATATATATATATATATATATATATATATATATATATATATATATATATATATATATATAAGAAAGGGAAGGTAAAATCTTTCTCAATTTCTAAAATAAATTTAATAAAATCAACAAGGGTACCTAATTTGGTTAAAAAATCATGAAATTTTTTATCTTCTGGCCAAAGACATAAAACGTCATCAATATACCTAAGCCAAGGGATATTAGGGGTGAAGATTTTGTGTAATATAATATTATACAAAATCTTCCCCCCTAACATCCCTTGGTTTAGGTATATTGATGACATTTTATGTCTTTGGCCAGAAGATATAAATTTTCATGATTCTTTTAACCAAATTAAATACCCTTGTTGATTCTATTAAATTTACTTTAGAAATATATATATATATATATATATATATATATATATATATATATATATATATATAATATGCATTCATACCTATACTTATACATGTACCAGTACCTGTATCTATACCTATACCTGTATATGTACATGTACATATGCATAAGCATATACATATACATATACATATACATATATACATATACATATACATATATACATATACATATACATATACATATACATATATACATATACATATACATATATACATATATACATATACATATACATATACATATACATATTTACATATATACATATATACATATACACATATACATAAATGCCTACACATATATGCATATACATTACCTACGTTGGGTCCCTCTAATTTGAATAAAATCGCCTGGCGTAAGGCGGGGAGAAGTCATTTCAGTGTGACGAATTCATCACAGCCGCCGCTCGTGAGGTTCAGGTTCGATTCCGCGAATGAATTCTCACCCTTGTGCCACCATGACCGAAAGGAGGTTTTCGCAAACGCCCCAACTGCATCCCAAGCCTGGCGGAGCTTATGCTGATCGCAGCGAAAATCTAAATATGACTCTCACGCTGTTGTCTTCATATCTGGCACACGTGAATGATTTACATGCACGGAACTATTTTTATAATTTTTGCTCATCGATTGAGAAAGTGCATTAAATGAAGGGTGGTTCCTGTTATCAGGTGGTAGTTCTCTAATCTGACTTTATGCTACATTGATCATCCTCTGAATATGCAAATGGCGGGCGAAGAATC
>NC_134818.1:22803334-22805834 GCF_046742065.1 Oratosquilla oratoria | reverse complement strand
CCATACTACACATCACATCACACCACACCACACCATACTTCACATCACATCACACCACACCACATCACACCATACTACACCACATCACATACCGCATCACACATCACATCACACCGCATCACACCACATCACATCACATCGCATCACATCACACTGCATCACACCACATCACATCACACTGCATCACACCACACCACATCACACCACATCACATCACATCACACCACATCACACCATACCACACCACATCACACCACATCACACCATATCACATCACATCGCACCACACCACATCACACCACTTCACATCAAATCGCACCACACCACAACACCCCACATCACATCACGCCACACCACGCCACGCCACGCCACGCCACACCACACCACACCACACCACATCACACCACTTCACATCAAATCGCACCACACCACAACACACCACATCACATCACACCACGCCACGCCACGCCATGCCACACCACACCACACCACATCGCACCACATCACACCACACCGGACAAAGCCCCGGTGAGGTCGGTCCGCAGAGTCGTCCTTTGATTTATCGCCCGGGACACGGTCTTGCCTATCTATTTCCCTCCCGGTTCCTCATTTGAATATTCAATAAGCAGAGATCATATAATGCATTACCTGTGTCTATTATTATGAGCCCCCTCCTCAGTAGATTTGTTCGCATTTTGTTGCCCAGAATGGTCTCGCCATTTTAAGATGCATTCGCCTTATTTATTTCAATATTTATTTCATTTTTTTTTTTTTTTGTGAAGATTACTAGTCGATTAGGTTTGTCCCTTTTGCTGAGCAGTGGGGGCTTCCGTTGGCTGAATGAAATTTTCTTGAATTGATTACCTGGATCACTGTTTTTATTATTATCATTATTGTTGTCATTGGTTATCATTATCATTCATCATTCATCATTCGTCATCCGTCATTTATCATTCATCGTCTTGTTATTATCATTAATTAGTCATTTATCTTTTTCATTTTCTTTGTGGTGGGGCAAAAGTCAAGTACAAGAGGAGGGGAGGGGAAGGGAAGGGAAGGGAAGGGAAGGGAAGGGAAGGGAAGGGGAGGGGAGTGGAGGAGAGGGGAGGGCAGGACAGGATAAGGAAGAGGAGGTGAGGGAAGAGAAGGGGAGGAGAGGGAAGGGGAGGGCAGGGGAGGGCTGCCTTTGGTTGGAGGTTATATTTCACTGTATTTGCACTGCTACAAGTTGATAGTTTGATGCGGTCTCTTGTATTGTGTCTTCGATCAGTAGGCCCCGGAAAAAAACTCTGTTCACCATACCCTTGTTCCTTCCTTCCTTCCTTCCTTAGTTTGTTGTTTATTTGCTGTTTGTTGTTTGTTATTTATTTACTGTTTGTTGTTTATTTGCTGTTGTTATCTGTCGTTTGTTGTCTGTTGTTTGTTTTTCTTTCTTCCCCCTTCCCTCCGTCCCTCCTTCCTTTCCTTCTCTTCCTTTCCTTCCTTCCCTTCTCTTCCCTTCCTTCCTTCCCTTCTCTTCCCTTCCCTTCCTTCCTTCCCTTCCCTTCCTTCCTTCCCTTCCTTCCTTCCCTTCCTTCCCTTCCTTCCCTTCCTTCCCTTCCTTCCCTTCCTTCCCTTCCCTTCCTTCCTTCTTTCCTTCTTTCCTTCCTTCCCTTCCTTCCCTTCCTTCCCTTCCTTCCCTTCCTTCCCTTCCTTCCCTTCCTTCCCTTCCTTCCCTTCCTTCCCTTCCTTCCCTTCCTTCCCTTCCTTCCCTTCCTCTCCTTCCTCTCCTTCCTCCCCTTCCTCCCCTTCCTCCCCTCCCCTTCCTTCCCTTCCTTCCCTTCCTTCCCTTCCTTCCCTTCCTTCCCTTCCTTCCCTTCATCCCCTTCCCTGCCCTCCTTCCCCTCCTTCCTTTCTTCCTTCCTCCCCTTCATTCCCTACCATCCCTACCTTCCCTACCTTCCTTCCTTCCTTCCCTTCCTCCCCCTCCTCCCCTTCCCTTCCTTCCCTTCCTTCCCTTCCTTCCCTTCCTTCCCTTCCCTTCCTTCCCTTCCTTCCCTTCCTTCCCTTCCTTTCCTTTCCATCTTTCCTTCTTCCCTTCTTCCCTTCTTTCCTTCTTTCCTTCTTTCCTTTCCTTCTTTCCTTCTTTCCTTTCCTTCTTTCCTTCTTTCCTTCTTTCCTTCTTTCCTTCTTTCCTTCTTTCCTTCTTTCCTTCTTTCCTTCTTTCCTTCTTTCCTTCTTTCCTTCCTTCCTTCCTTCCCTCCCTCCTTTCCTCCTTTCCTCCCTTCCCTTCCTTCTTCGACTCAAAAGTGCCGTGGATTACTCCAGTCCGGATTCCGCCCCTTTCCAGGTGGACGGCATCAGTTTGTGCACCGAGAGGAAACAGAGCGCATATACAAAGTGTACAAGTGTTTGTGTGTGAGTGAGTTGAAGGGACTCGGATGAATGTATTAGAAAGCATATAAAGTGCTCAGCAACGGCAATTTATTTGCATATTCAGAGGAGGCGGCACGAGTTATGG
>NC_134818.1:22793334-22798334 GCF_046742065.1 Oratosquilla oratoria | reverse complement strand
TGGAACCGCTGGCTTGACACCGCTACTCTCCCGTACCTACCTGGCTCTCTGTGAACTACCTGTGGCTCAGCAGACTACGTAGCCTCCTTAGGAGCTACCTGAGTCAACAATGTACATGACTATCTGGCTTTGTCAGTAGCTACCTGGCTTGACAGATGATAGGCTACCCGACTAGGCACCCGAAGGAACCACTTGATTCACCGATGTCCGGATTTACTGTCTCGCTGAGGATATGATCTATCTGGCTCAGCTGAGGTGCTGAGGTGGTCAGCATTTGGTCAGTAAGGCACGGCATTGGTGTCCGCAGTTGCCTGGTTTGAATTTTTTTAGTTCGATGAATTGCAAGAACAGATGATTTGGTATCTGCGGCCCCCTTTTTTTTTATATGGGGACTTTCTCACGCTTTTTAAAAAAGTAATATCTACCTACAGGTATTTTCTTCTTTGTGAGTCTCGCGTATTTTGTTAAACGTGCAAAGTTTACTTATGTTTGATTTTCTTAATTTGATGTATATATTTTGCAATGAGTGTTATCCTATAATTTACTTAGTAAGCTTCCGGGCAATCATGTATAAGGAAGTCATCATCATTAGAGTTTAGTTACTTGTACTTGTTGAAATCTGTTGTTCTTTTGTTTGTGAAAGAACACATATCCAGGTCGACCACAACCATGACCTGCCTGACCGCAATTCTACACCTACAACACATATCTCAGGTTCTAGAAACTCCTCTTAGCATCTCACTTTGACGTCTAGAAAATATAAACACTAAAAAAGCGCCGTAGAAACCTTCCCTATACGTTCAGGATCATCCCTCTCTGGCTTAGAGGTGCAAATCCTTTCCTAATTCGTCTCACCATTTGGAAACGTTAATAAGAAAATACGAGACGTCTCACTGACATTGAAGACCTCGCGAGGCTCTTAGCGGCCCCCAAGAGTCTTCAAGAGTCTTCGAGAGTTCGTAAGACAAACGCAGCTCGACTAATCCTCAGGCAAGTGTGTGGCTCGGGTGTTTAAGTGTTGACGAACGGCACCGGATAGTTTAACTAGTAAATAAGAGACCTGTAGAGAGCCCGGTGTCTCAATGCAGCAGCAGCAGCAGCAGCAGCCGAACACCGAGTTCGAGTGTCTTGGTCACCGAAGGTTCTGCAGCGTCGGGGAAGAGAAGAGAAGAAGACGGACGGACTGACGGATGAACGTGTTTGGGTTGGCTCAAGTTGGCATAAGCTAAACATCAGCGAACATTAACCCTTCTCCTTTCACTAGAATGGCGTCCTTTGGGGATTTTATTCTGGCTGTCACCAGATGATTTCTTTCACTTGTGGGTACGACCTCGTACTCCTGAAGGGATTGTGGAGCCTCGAAGATGCCCTTGAAAGATTTGTTTCTGGTTAACGTAGTCCGCACTTGTTAAGTTCTGGGTTCGTAAGCTCTTGTTAAGTTCTGGGTATGACTTAATGCCGAAGGAGTTAAGGTGTTGGTGAGAGTGAATTGTCAGAGGGAGGCGCGTAGAAGAATGAGGAAAGAGGAGCAGGGTACAGATCAGACAGGATGGATGGATGGATGGATGAATGCAAACTTGTCAAAAGAAAACATTACCCTGATGTAGACTGACATTGGATGAGACTGCTAAGATGTTTACGCAGTGTATAGGTAGAGTCGGGAGGGGGATGCTGATAGTGGAAGAGAAAAAAAAAATGTTGAAGCAACACTCGAGAATCTGCGCGGTAGCAAGGAAGCTAGTGAAGATTTTTTTCTTCTTCTTGTGGTGTGGATGGAGGTATTCGAATATGTTTACAATTGGGAGTCGGACCAGGCGGTCGACCCGACTCGGGGATGAGTAGGAACTGGATAGAGAGAGTGAGAGAACAGTTGTACAGTTAAACAGAACATGAACAGATCAAGAAGATGCAAAGTAGAATATAGGAGGAGCCGAGTGTTCATTCGTTCACTGTACACCCCTCGACTGAATGAAATTGCATGTCGCTGAATATGACAAAATCTAAGGAAAATGACACCAAGATGAAACTCCTAAGAATGGGGAAGTTGGTTTTTAGGAGACCAAGGGCGGGAGGGACTGGATTGAGGCACGGGCATATAGCTATGGGCGTAGGCTGGAGAACGAAGGCAGGTATGGTGTCGCAGGTACGAGCAGGTTCGTAAATGACGGTAGAAGAGGACAGACATCTCTAGTTGTGGACCAACGGTTCACACCCTGTGGACCGTAGATCCCTGAAGGGACCCGAAAACTAGTGGAATTTTGCAGATGGACGGCGATTTTATTCCTTGTTGAAGTGACCTCCACGACGCGAAGGAACAGCAATACATAAACATAGGATGCACGAGAAAATAGGTTAAGAGCTCCTGCAAGTGTGGACGACGGGGTACTTGTGCTTTGAGAGCAAACACGTCAGCCAAGAGGAAGAGGACTGGGTGAGCACAAGAGTTTATAAGCACTTGTAGGAGACGGGACGAGCACAAGTAGGTACTTGGTGCCGGAGTTGCTTGCGTGGAGGAAAAACAAGTACACGAGTAGGCAGAAGCAAGAGTAGTGACTCTGTTAGGAGCATAAACATGGGCGTGGGCGGGAGTATGAACAGGGGCGTGGTGCTGGGATGCCCAAAAGCAGCAAATGAGTGTCCGGCGGGTCGAAACGTAACTCGCACCCCCCCCGGCCCCCTTCCCACTCCGGCCCCTTTCCCCCCTCCGGCTCCCTTCCCCCCCTCCGGCTCCCTTCCCCCCTCCGGCTCCCTTCCCCCCCTCCGGCTCCCTTCCCCCCCTCCGGCTCCCTTCCCCCCTCCGGCTCCCTTCCCCCCTCCGGCTCCCTTCCCCCCTCCGGCTCCCTTCCCCCCCTCCGGCTCCCTTCCCCCCTCCGGCTCCCTTCCCCCCCTCCGGCTACCTTCCCCCCTCCGGCTCCCTTCCCCCCTCCGGCTCCCTTCCCCCCTCCGGCTACCTTCCCCCCTCCGGCTCCTTCCCCCCTTCCGGCTCCCTTCCCCCCTCCGGCTCCCTTCCGCCCTCGGCTTGCCGTCCCCCCTCCGGCTCCCTTCCCCCCTCCGGCTCCCTTCTCCCCTCCGGCTCCCTTCCCTCCTCCGGCTCCCTTCCCCCCTCCGGCTCCCTTCCCCCCTCCGGCTCCCTTCCCCCCTCCGGCTCCCTTCCCCCCTCCGGCTCCCTTCCCCCCTCCGGCTCCCTTCCCCCCTCCGGCTCCCTTCCCCCCTCCGGCTCCCTTCCCCCCTCCGGCTCCCTTCCCTCCTCCGGCTCCCTTCCCCCCTCCGGCTCCCTTGCCCCCTCCGGCTCCCTTCCCCCCTCCGGCTCCCTTCCCCCCTCCGGCTCCCTTCCCCCCTCCGGCTCCCTTCCCCCCTCCGGCTCCCTTCCCCCCTCCGGCTCCCTTCCCCCCTCCGGCTCCCTTTCCCCCCTCCGGCTCCCTTCCCCCCTCCGGCTCCCTTCCCCCCTCCGGCTCCCCTTCCCCCCTCCGGCCCCTTTCCCCCCTCTGGCCCCCTTTCCCCCTCCGGCTCCCTTCCCCCCTCCGGCTCCCGTCCCCCCTCCGGCTCCCTTGGCCCCTCCGGCTCCCTTCCCCCCTCCGGCTCCCTTCCCCCCTCCGGCTCCCTTCCCCCCTACTGCTCCCCTCCCCCCCTCCGGCTCCCCTCCCCCCTCCGGCTCCCTTCCCCTCTCCGGCCCCTTCCCCCCTCCGGTTCCCTTCCCCCCTCCTCCCCCTCCATCTTCTTCCCCTCTGACCCCTCACACCCCACCATACGGCCTGCGCGTATCCTTCTAAGTATATAAATACGCCCTTGGGTACTATTGTCATCCTCTGTGCGTACACCACTTGGTACTACAGAACTGTCATGCCCTGTGCTTACACCGTCGAGTACTATCGACCCCTAAACGTACTCCCCTGGATAGTAATGTGCAAGTTATGTACACTGTTTAGATACTAGCTTATCCTATTTGTACATTTTCGGTTACGGGCGTGCCTTGTTCCATCATACGGTTGTTGTACTCGTATGATTTGCAGTTTGCTGATAGGAAATTCCTTTGTAAACAAAAATTTTCCCCTACTGGAGATTTGATCTATTTTTCCCTCTCCGTTAGTTGTCTTTAGTCAGACGACTGATAAAAAAAAAAAAAGAAGAAGAAAAAAAAAAAATAGACGACTCCGGACAGTCAAATCTGACCCATAGTGATATATCAGAATCTTGCAAATAGATCTCTAGCTGTCGAGGATTTATTATATTTCCATGTACAGTAGTCACCTTACAATTACAGTTGTTTTCTTTTTTTGTAAACAAAATTCCAGTGATTTTACAACAACAGCGACAGACGCAATTGCGAAGTTCTGACGATATAGTGATCTATCACTGGGTTTGGGTCAGAATTCCTTACACCTCTCCCCCTTCCCTCCCCTCCCCTCCCCCTCCCCCCCCTCCCCCTCCCCCTCCCCCTCCCCTCCCCTCCCCCTCCCCTTCCCCCTCCCCCCACCTCACTTTTTGGCAGAAACTTTGAAGAACATGATTACACGTTGCAACCCGACGATGGCAACAACCGCGCCGACATAGTTTCGGACTAAGCGTCTATGAGTCAGCGGTGTTGGTGGGGTCTGCCATGGCAAAGGACCAGGTAAACGGACTTTAGTAGCATACTGTACGTCGTTGAACGCAGGCGTCTGTCTCTGCGTAGACGCCGTCGGAAACTGCTATAGCCTTTCCTGTACACTGAAAATACCTGGGGACGGGGAGGGAGGGGGAAGGAGAGAGGGGAGAAAGGGGAGAAGGGGGGAGGTGAGGAGAGGAACAACTTGCCTGACAACATCATTAAGGAGCTTTTACTCTGCTCCGTAGAAACCCTTTCGTCTCTAGCAAACTACCTTTATGCCCCGCCCCTCAACTCCCCAAGTACTACTATTCGACGTCATCAATGCTGCCAGAGGCAGCCTCCTCTTTGCAATGGCTTCACATCTGATCAGCTTTGTATAGGAGTAAATTCCTTTAGTACACAACGCTGTAAT
>NC_134818.1:22788334-22790834 GCF_046742065.1 Oratosquilla oratoria | reverse complement strand
TATATATATATACTGTATATACATCAAGAGAGGAGGAGGTGAATCAAGTAGAGAAGAAAAGGTAAAAGGTGCAGATGGTGAAATGATAATGGAAGAGAAGGCAGTAAGAGGAAGATGGGCAGAGTAATTTAGGGAGTTGCTAAATGTCAAGGAGGATAGGGAGGGAAAGATAGTTGCAGTGGGAAGTGCTAAGAAAATGACCGTGATGAGTGAGGAAAATGGAGGAAAAATAAGGAGGGATGAAGTGAAGGCAATTGTTAAGATGATGAGAGCAGGTAAGGCACCTGGTCTAGATGGATGCCATGCAGAATGTCAAAAAAGGAGGTATAGTGATGGTGGACTGGCTGGCGAGGTTATCTAATGTTTGTTGGAGAGAGGGTAGAGTGCCGGAGGACTGGAGGAGTGCCAGTATAGTTCCACTCTACAAGGGAAAAGGGGACAAGTGTGAGTATAGTAGTTTCAGAGGGATTAGCTTGTTGAGTGTAGTTGGGAAGGTTTATGGGAGGATCTTGATTGAGCGAATTAGGAGAGGAAGTAATTGGTGAGGAATTGTGTGGATTTAGGGCAGGTAGAGGTTGCGTAGATCAGATTTTGTGGTAAGACATATATCTGAGAAAGCTATGGGAAAGGGTAAAGATGTTTTTTGGGCTTTTATGGATCTGGAAAAGGCTTATGACAGGGTAGGCAGGAAGGCACTGAGAGAGGTTTTGCAGATATACGGGATAGGAGGAAAGTTTTTAGGAGCTGTCAGGAGTTTTTACGAGAGTAGGAGAGCATGTGTCAGGATTAGAAATGGAGAGAGTGAGTGGTTCGAGGTAAAGGTGGGACTTCGTCAGGGATGTGTTATGTCACCCTGGCTGGTCAACTTATACATGGATGGGGTGGTGCGAGAGGTAAATGCAAGGATGGTGGGTCAGGGATTGGAGATGGTTAAAGAAAAAATGGAGAAAAGTGGGAGGTGAGCCAGCTGTTGTTTGCTGACGACACTGCGCTTGTGGCAGGATCAGAGGAGGGATTGAGGAAGTTGGTGACAGAGTTTGGGAGAGTTTGTGAAAGAAGAAAGCTGAATATAAATGTGGGTAAAAGTAAGGTGATGATATGTACAAGGGGTGAAAATGGCAGCAGACTGGAAGTGAGCATTATGGGAGAGCGACTGGAGGAAGTGGATAGTTTTAGATACTTGGGTAGGAACGTGGCAGGAAAGAGAGTGGAGGTGGAGGTAGAATGTAGATTAAGAGAACCGAGTAAATACCTTGGTGGATTAAAAAGGGTAATGAGAAATAGACATTTGGGAATGGATGCTAAGAAGAGATTGTATGAAGGAGTGATTGTGCCAGCAGCACTGTATGGGCAGAAACATGGAACATAAGAGAGGAAGAGAGAAGGAGTTTGAATGTGTTTGAGATGAGGTGTCTGAGAAGTATGATAGGGGTTACTAGGCTGGATAGAGTGAGAAATGAGGAGGTGAAGAGGAGAACGGGGGTGGTAAGGGAGTTGGGAGATAGGGTGGATGAAAGAGTATTGGGATGGTTTGAACACATGGAAGGAATGAGTGAAGAAAGGCTAGTAAAAGAGGAATGGAAGGCAGATGTGGAGGGAATGAACATGAGGGGGCGACCTAGGATGATGTGGATGGATGGGGTGAAAGGGGGTTTGGGGAAGAGGGGAATGTCTGTTGAGGAAGGACGGGAAAGGACAGAAGACAGGTGAATGGAAAATGGTTGTATATAGATGATGATATGATGTATGAGGTGGAATGGGTGGGGGGATGGGGGATGAGGTAGTACGTGTGAGAAAATTTGACGCAACCAGAAGGGGTTTCTCCCCGTCTTTTCCTTTTCTGCATGAGGGGACGGAGAGTGGGGGTCGCCGATTTAATGAAGCGGCCTTGCTGTGGATGTGCTGTGTCTTGCGATGCTGCTTCTGACCCAGAGCAGCGGACAAGATACAGGGATGACCCGCCATCCAGGAGGTGCCAAGATAAGAGGGAGGGTAGAGGGTGGAGGGGAGTAGAGTGTATTGGGGATGGAATGGGCGGAAATGATTTTTATGCCTTTGTTTTTTTTGGCTACCTCCCTTGTAAGGGGGAAAAAGCCCTTGGTATATGTGTATATATATATATATATATATATATATATATATATACATATATATATATATATATATATATATATTATAATGTATAATGTAAATTATACATGTAATATACATGCATATATATATATACCATATACCATATATATATATACCACTTGGATGTGGTACGCGGATGACGTAATTGTCGTTGTCCCCAGAGAAACCGATCTATAACAAAAAATTGAGTAGGTTAAACGGGATAAAACAGGACATCCAGTTCTCAGTGGAGCACGAGGAAAATAATAGATTGGCATTCCTGGACACAGTGATTTGGAGAAAAGGGAATAAGACCGCATTTTCAGTTTACAGGAAAAACACTAACAAGGATGACATCGTGCATTATTACTCGGCCCACAACGACAAA
>NC_134818.1:22773334-22775834 GCF_046742065.1 Oratosquilla oratoria | reverse complement strand
CCTCCATACGTACTGTAACTGCGCGAACATCGCCGACGCCACTGCCAACGCAGCCACCGCCGTAGACTCTTAGAGAGTTTGATCCCGCCAGAAGCTTCCCTCTTTTGTCTCTTTGGATAAATGTATCACACTGTACTAGCCAGAAAAATATACGTGTATATGTAATAAAGCCACGCAACCGTCGAAAGAGATAGTGGAGATGGAAGCCCTCGGGATTTTCTTCTACCGAAGTGGAATCGCCTTGAGTTCGCCAGAGTAAAAGCAATTCAGCCGCGGTGGAGAAAAGGGGCTGGCACGCGAAACTTTGTCCTCCCAAGGTCACGTGACACTTTGTCCTTCTAAGGTCACGTGACAATTTGTCCTAAAGTCATGTGACTTTGTCTTCCTGTGAGGTCAGATTTCCTTGACTTATCACGAACGTCACACTGTGACACATCAGAACCGAAACCCCCTTCTTACGGTGGTGTCCTTTGCTGCCGCCAGGCGATTTTATTCCACAGGGGTATTTTATCCATAACAATTAGTGCTTCTGTCCTTGGGGACAATGTCTCGCCGAAGAGGTGACGTCATAGAAATGGTAAAGAGAAAGATTTTTGGAGGGCAGCAGGAAGGACAGTAAAAATTAAGCGATAAACTATATATATATATATATATTATATATATATATATATATAGATATATATATATATATATATATATATATATATATATATATATATATATATATATATATATACATATATATATATATTATATATATATATATATATATGTTGAAACATTGTGACAAGTTGAAAAAGGTGGAAAATGAGTCACGGGTCTTGTTCCGAGTTTATTCATGATCGGTTTTGCTTGTATCTTTCTCTGAAGAAGCTACAAGCGAAACCGGTCAGGAATAAACTCGGAACGAGACCCGTGACTCTTTTCCACCTTTTTCATATATATATAGGAATTGTTTACGAGAAAGACTTTGCCCAAAACATATATATATATATATATATATATATATATATATATATATATGTATATATATATATTTATAGATGTATATATATATATATATATATATATATATATATAAATTCCAACCATAAATCACTTTTAATTCCATGCCATCGCAGTCGAGACTGAAGAATCACTCGATGGAGGCATTCGTTTGAAATTGAAACATGGACGAGCCGAGGATTCGAACCCAGCTAACCCGTAACAAAGTTACAGTGACTTAAACAAATGTGCCATCAAGAGAGATAGCGCACTGGTTTAAGTCACTGTAACTTTGTTACGGGTTAGCTGGGTTCGAATCCTCGGCTCGTCCACGTTTCAATTTCCAACGAATGCCTCCATCGAGCGATTCTTCAGTCTCGACTGCGATGGCATGGAATTAAAAGTGATTTGTGGTTGAAAAAAAAAAATAATAATAATTGATCACTGGGGACCATTCAGTGTAAATATATGTAAATATATATATATATACATATATATATATATATATATATATATATATATATACATAGTGAAGATTAGTCTCCAATTATGAATCAATGCATAGTGACTTAGTCCGTTGAAATGTCACTAAAGTCCCTACATAAAACATGAAGTCAGTACCCCATATGAGGTCATGTAGAAAGAGTATTGTCGTAGTGAAGAGCTGAAGACTTTGCAGTAACCCATCAATATGGTGTTATCTTGCATAAATTTATTCTTGTTGATGTCAGATGATTTTCATCAAAGCTGAGAAAAGGGACCACCATAGTCCAGGAGTTGGGCTCAACGATAAGGTGTGTCTGTTTTCAGATAATCAAATTTCTCTTGGTTTTCGATGATTCGCAAGTATCCAGAAATTATCATTTAATTTCCTGTGTGTTACTGTTGTTGGCATCTATACGTCAGTCCTTCTAAGTACATTGTGTGAGAGGCGCAGATGTACCAGCAAGAAGCCAACGTCGACGACTCGTGGCGGCCCAGCGGCCCGTTTCGATCATCCTACGCCTCTCCAGTGTCTTCAACGTGTTGACGTCCTTGATCCATTTGACTACGGCTAAGAACTGGTGGCTAATTGAAGCACCTGAGGGAGCTAGTTCCGGCCGGAAGGGGTTCTTGATCCACGGAGTTTGCCCCCCTTCTCCCTCTCCCCCTCCTTGTCTGAATGGCACTGTGCCCGTCTTCACTGGGGACATGCTTCATAAACAACGTCACTCTGTTGAAGGGGTAAAGCATAACTTTCCATTCGGTGTCTTCTGTGCAGATGCAAACACTACACTCTTAAGCGGTTTCGCCTTTTTTTCTCCTAGTGGCGTATTGTGAGGCACTTTATCATCTCCTTCATAAAATTAAGATAAATAATGTCTGCAATTTGCGGTGATCATGTTCAAATAAGTCGCTGTGGAAGACCCAACAGTATAAATCAGGCAAGACTAAGTAGGTACATCATACGTTCTTCAGGCGAGATCAAGTCCTTGTGAACCTCCATTGAACATCCTTGATCAAGTTATCGACTTGA
>NC_134818.1:22750834-22763334 GCF_046742065.1 Oratosquilla oratoria | reverse complement strand
AGCCTGTGGACTTTTCAACCCGTGGACGCTTCAGCCCACAGACGTTTCGACCCTCGGACGTTTCAACCCGCGGACGTTTCTACCTACAGGCGTTTTGACCCGCGGACATTTTGAATAAGGGACATTTTGACTCGCAGCAATTCGGCATGTGGGACTAATTTAAAGAGCAAATAGATATAGATTAATAATGTAAATAATTAATTGTTTCATATAATATTGCTGACGTGTGCAAATTGTAGAACAAATGACGTGCATGCAATAATAATATATAAAACCTGTGTCAACTAAGATTGACAGTCATTGCTATATAGATAACTACAAGTAAACAAAAATTGTAGTTCATCAAAAACTGAGCATATCTTAACATACTAATTAGATTTGAAAAACAAAAAGCAATTATGAATAGATATACAGTATATTAACACAGCTATCGACATTTTAAGACAGCAAATAATATATACTAAGAACTAAAACAATAGACAATACAAAAAAGTCCATATACCAAAGGCTTTTACCCTTTATAAAGGAAGTAACAAAGTCAAAAGGCATAATTCCACTCCCAACCATTCCACTCCCATCCACCACACTTCCCTCTCCTCTCAGCTCCTCGTGGATGACGAGTCATCCCTGTGTCCCGCTCACTGCCCTAGGTCAGAAGCAATGCAGCAAGACACAATATATCCACAGTAAGGCCGTTTCACTTCATTGGCGAGCCCCCTCTCCGTCCCCTCGTGCGGAAAACAAAACAAAACAGAGAAATCTCTTGGGGCTGCGTCAAAATATAATTTACACACAACCACATTTTACTTCCCCCCCCCCATTCCCCACTCCCTCCTATCCTTGCACCACCGTATCATTTACAAACAGTCCATTCATCTCATCCTTGGTCGTCCCTCAAATTCATGCCATCCAATTCTGCCTTCCACACCTCTTTTACTCATGTTTATTCACTCATTCTTACCATGTGTCCAAACCATCTCGACACTCTCTCATCATCCCTCATTTTCTTTTCCACCCCGACTCTCCTCCTTAATTCCTCGTTTCTAACTCTGCCCAGCCTTGTAACTCTTACCATACTTCTCAGACATTTAATTTAAAACACATTTAATCTTTTCCTCTCTGCCTCTCTTAAATTCCAAGTCTCCTCTCCATACAGTACCGTCGGCACAATCATCCTTTCATATAATCTCCTCTTTGCATTCATTCCCAGATGCCTATTTCTCATGACACTTTTTGATTCTCCAAGGCATTTACTTGCTTCTATCAGTCTACAATTTACTTCCACCTCCACTACTCCCTTCCCTGCTACACGCAACCCCAAACATCTAAAACTATCCACTTCCTCCAGCCTCTCTTTAAGATTTACTTTAACCTCGCTGCTATCTTCTCCCATTGTAAATTATAAATATAATACAAATGACAAATCATTGATGACTTACTTGCTAGCTGCGATATAAACTTTAAAAATACGATATGTAGGACTAGGCAATTATGAATGTATATGTAGACAAATTATATACAAATTGTTTGCGTAAAAATACACAATTGAATTTCTGGTGAGATAAGGTAGTGCATCATGACTGGGGAGTACTTATTGTGCACATAATTGAAAATCCAGGGGAGGGCAGGTTACATATGACACTAGTGTGGGTGAACTGGGTTGAGACTTTTTTTTTTTTTTTAACGAGTCTTAATGTCGGTAAGAAGAGATTATGTGCCGTCGAAGAGAAAGATGATAATCCTGTGAAAGATTGTGTCAAGTGGAGAGATGGAGAAATTGAGACTTGGTTTCGTTGAAAGACACTTGGTTTTCTTTATCCTAATCACACGTGTTAGAAAAGTGTGAAGTCAGCTGTTCTATAGCGATTCTTCTAGAATAAAGGAGAGCAGACTGTGAATGTTTTCTAGGATATGCCTTAGAATAATCTAGAGGAGTGTCGTCGGGATGAGAATGCACAGGGGAAGATGTACGGTCTGGCAAATCGTTAAAAAAAAGTGAGAACGGAACATTGTCGAGAAGCTTATTCTAGCCGTAACATTTTTGTACCAAAATCACATGTTATCTTGTAACTATCCAACGCAGTATCTGGACACGAAAAGATCGATGCAATGCTTTGGTGCCTTGTTAGATTATGAGGGTACTAGGTATGGATGAATAACACTGTCTGGCTGTAGTTCGAATGACTGTACTGTATAAGGAAACTTCTCGCAAAATAGTCAGTCGAGGGAGATTTCAATTCCTTCAGGAGAGAAGGAGCTTACAAGGCCAAGCGTCCCTCAGATAAACAAAGTCATTTAGCCAAAGCTCGTATACACAGACATAAATGTGTTAAAGACTTCATTAAGTGTTGGGACAGACCCAGAATCTTGGTTATTTGTGGTTCAGATTTGATTCCGGGATTAAAAAAAAAAAAAAAAAAAAAAAAAAAAAAACACGTAGGAAACGATACAACGCAGATAAAGGTAACCCTAAAATTAGTCTATTCTATGAAGACGCGGTGAAACGTAATTTGACAAAGTTAACTGGTTTTTTTTAGTGTCAGTTCGGGATAATCAAATCACAATATGAAAATAACTAAGAAACTAATTTTTGACAATTTATTTCAATAGAAAAATACACACTAACAGTTTGTCTTACTAAAGAAAAAA
Organism: Oratosquilla oratoria; assembly: GCF_046742065.1. Taxonomy (NCBI): domain Eukaryota; kingdom Metazoa; phylum Arthropoda; class Malacostraca; order Stomatopoda; family Squillidae; genus Oratosquilla; species Oratosquilla oratoria. The sequence goes on along the minus strand of NC_134818.1, from coordinate 22,760,685 downwards.
CAAATGCAACATTTCATTCGATCCTAACCTGTAAATAACACTGTAGTAAAAGAATACTATGTCACAGTCTTAAGCCTTAACAGTATCAGTGAAACGACTGTACATCACACCCAAATAAGGAACCGACTCTTGATGACGTCACTGCAACGCAGGGGGAAACTGAAGCCTAGTTCAGTAATATCACAGTAAATCAAACACAGGATCCTCATCGATTCAATTCTGAAATATTACCGAACATGCAAGCGGTAGTATGAATTTGATTTTAATTGACTTTTTTCAAGGCAATTAAGTGGCTAAAGGCTAGGAGGGGGCTAATGAAACTCACAGGGTGGTAAAATTATTGCTTTTGATTACTGACTCAGTAGTATGGCCCCTGTGGTATGCAAACTAATTCTGTCTGTAATGAGAGACAAGGTAACAAGCACCCTCAGTCGGAAGAAAAAAAAACTTGGTCTATGATACTGTACAAGGTTTAAGATATGAAATACTCTACTAATATATCAGATTTCGCTTGTCGTGATTTATTTCTACAGCATGACCAATATAAATCTTATCTTAATCTCTCTCGACCACGTGAAGGATTTATGAGTTAAATAAGATATTGAAGCACGTGCGCATTTGGATAAAACACTGGTTCATAGACAGGCAGCAGTGATCATGAGTGAAGAGGAGCAAGTCTAACCGACCGCCTGTTGTTAGAAGCGCACTCTGCTTCAGGGTCGGTCCCACGTCCTATAATTTCATTGATTTACAATTACAACTTCGATAATTGACTAACTGGTAAAAGCTTTAAATTTGGGGTGATACTAAAAATGGATATGTGGCACTTTAAGAAGCAAATAGACTGAACTCACACACAACAGAAACTAAATAAAGCTGTTGATGGGCCAGACAGGTAGCAAAGAGCCTTCAGCATGGGAGAAGTCTTAAGTGTTGCATGCAGACAGAGGACCAAACAAACAAACAAACAAACAACCAAACAGACAAACATTTGCGAGATTAGGGATATGATACTTTTTCTTAGAGTTGAATGTTCTTGTGTAGAGTTGGTAACATCTAAGACTCCTGGATCTCGCTGTGAGGACTTACAAGGTAAACTAATCACTCAGAAATTGCCATGAGAAGAAATTTGACTCAGGAAGTTTAGAAACAGCCATGTCTTCAATAGCTAACACACTTGGAAGTCCCCATATCATTTATAAGAAAAAAATAAAATTCTCATACTTTGGGAGACAGGAGTAAAGGATACTATATCTTAGCTGCAAATATCTTACTTATGTGTTATATTGAATGGTGAAAACGAGGAGCCTACGCCAGGAGGAAGGTTGTTGCGGCCGAAGCCACCACCTTTGCCCTATGCGCTTGGACCGTTGAGACAGGTGGCAGTCACTGCTGGGAATCAGAGAGAAGTGCGGGATTCGAACCCACAACAAAGCGAACGCAAGACTAGCACGCTTCCGATACGCCGCCAGCGTACTACACTGAATGAAACCATCGAAGTTACCTAACATTTCTGTAATCTGGAAACCTTTGACTTATCAACTGATTATCGGTAACTGCATTCGATTGAGGAACTGCATGAAAGTGGATGAAAGGCTTGTTCGGTTCAAGTCATTCGTAGCTCACCATAGAAGTTAGGGTTCTCGAACTCCTCCCCCTACTCCGTGAGTCACACGATGTCAAAGATGGTCAGTAGGTGATGAAGAGAGCTTAGAATGAACGTGCGCGCCTGTGTACGAATGTGAGAGTGTGATTAAGTTGTATCTAATTGTAATATAAAAGGATAGTTTTGATCGTTAGGTTTCGTCTATCAATATAACTTAGCTTTAAATGTGTGTGTGTGTGTGTGTGTGTGTGTGTGTGTGTGTGTGTGTGTGTGTGTGAGTGAGAGTGAGTGAGTGAGTGAGTGAGTGAGTGAGTGAGTGAGTGAGTGAGTGAGTGAGTGAGTGAGTGAGTGAGTGAGTGAGTGAGTGAGTGAGTGAGTGTGTGTGTGTGTGTGTGTGTGTGTGTGTGTGTGTGTGTGTGTGAGTGAGTGAGCTATTAAGTTGTATCTAACTAATTGTACAATACAAATATAGCTTTGATAGTTGGAATCTGTTTCTATGTGTCTTTTAAATATATTTATAATTTTTGACTGGACTGTTTACTTATCCAGGCTTTTCACAACTTAAATTCCATCAAATAATTTGTTCTTTTACCCATTTTCATTTTCATGATTTCAAACGTATTTTTGTCTAAACCTTCCCGAGGTAATTTACAGTAATCCTAATCTTTCAGCGACCTCGTGATTTTTGTCATCTGCTAACAAATTTGTGTAAAATTTCCTTCAGCTCATCATGATATTTGTATACTAATTCATGTGGTTATTTTCTTGTAATCCTTATCCTGTCTCTCACTACTCTTGTCACTTGTCGGTCTTTCTAGAAGTTTATCCAATAAGAAGCTCCCTTTAATTCCTTCTGTCTGCTTCAATTTCCACATTAATCGCTTGTGAAGTATCCTGTTAAAAACTTTCTCCAAAGCGAGATGCACATACTTCATCAAACAGTCTTCTCTCATATACCACGTCCCTTGACATTTTCTTTTTCTATTTTTTATTTTCTTCATTTGTTCCATGCCATATCTTTTCCTTTTTAATTCATCTCGCGGCCTCTGACAATTTCCCTCCAACTTTTGAGATATTTTTCTAGACGTAAGTCATACAAACCTAGGAAGGTTTCCCATTTCTTCTGTTTCTATTATTTTCTAACTTTCTTTCAGTCTCTTGAAAAAAAAACCCTGTCCTGTCAAAATGACTGATTCTCTCTCTCTCTCTCTCTCTCTCTCTCTCTCTCTCTCTCTCTCTCTCTCTCTCTCTCTCTCTCTCTCTCTCTCTCTCTCTCTCTCTCTCTCTCTTTCTCTCTCTCTCTCTCTCTCTTTCTCTCTTTCTCTCTCTCTTTCTCTCTCTCTCTCTCTCTCTCTCTCTCTCTCTCTCTCTCTCTCTCTCTCTCTCTCTCTCTCTCTCTCTCTCTCTCTCTCTCTCTCTCTCTCTCTCTCTCTCTTTTATTTACTTCTGCTAGTTGAAATTCAAATGCAACATGATCATTTTCCCCATGAAGCATAAGTATTCAAAATATTTAATTGCATGAGGAAGAAAGCAGTAAATCTAATCTTACTGGACTATCGTCTTATCGCAATCTTATCTATTCATTGACTTACTGGGTTACTACGTTATTCATTGTTATACTTAAGTGAATTGCCTCGTAAAAAATCACGTCCACGTGCTTCTCACCTCATTCCGTTCTCCTCTTTATAATATATAATACATCTTCAATATAATTTTCTGTGGGTGAATAGGCATGCCTGAAAACGTCATTTGGTGTTTGGCCTCGTTACACGCCCTTGTCGTAGGGGAGACATAAGTGACCACAAAATCTATCTCTTTTTTTTTTTCTTTGTCGATATTTTTACATTCATCACATCGTCCCTATCTTCTTCCAAGTGCACATTATCCAAATTTATGTTGCTCTTTACTGTTGTCATCACTCCTTACATTTTTTCTTTTCTATCTTTTCTCCAGAATCTGTATTTTTCATCCCAATCTTAGATATAAAAAAATAAACCTGATATGTATCAAGCACATAATATCTGGATCTTGCTTTCAAGTATCCGTTGATACCTGGTCGATATTAAACCATCTACGTTAGTATATGACACTTGTAATATTTCAATTTCATTTCCTGTTCCACCCTTTTCACTTCTTTACTTTCATAATATTTTCTCACTCTCTGATCCATAATTCTTCAGTAAAATTCTTTTTTTTTTGTTCCGATTTTTGGTTGTTTTCTATGCTAACTTCTTCGAGGATTTCATTTATTTTTGTTTGGTTGTATTTCCTCTTTACCAAGCGTCACTGAGCGTCTCCTTTCCTATTAATTTCCATGCTTAGGTTACCGTTGCTTGAGGTCTGAACTTCGCTTTTGATGACCGTAATCCTTTCTCATATCAACCTAATGTAAAAACTTCAACGATCTCTTCTTATACGCAAGAGCTACTTTCTCCACTTTTTATGATCAATTATTCATATAATCTCTTTATAAAGTTTTTGTAATTCATTGTTTCTCCCTTTCAATTCTTGAAGTAATGTATTCCTCTTTCCAGTCGTCTGATATCTTTTATTTGATATATTCCTCACCAATGCGCCCTTTTTCTCTCGCTCGTGTGTGTGTGTGTGTGTGTGTGTGTGTGTGTGTGTGTGTGTGTGTGTGTGTGTGTGTGTGTGTGTGTGTGTGTGTGTGTGTGTGTACGTGTGTGTGTGTACGTGTGTGTGTGTACGTGTGTGTGTGTACGTGTGTGTGTACGTGTGTGTGTGTACGTGTGTGTGTGTACGTGTGTGTACGTGTGTGTGTGTACGTGTGTGTGTACGTGTGTGTGTACGTGTGTGTGTACATGTGTGTGTGTGTGTACGTGTGTGTACGTGCGTGCGTGTGTACGTGCGTGCAAGCCCTTACACACAAATCATTTATGTACGTTTACATAAACTTTCACAGTACTTGCACCTACACGTGTGTGCGTGTATGTACGTGAATCCACACGTGCATACAAGTGGGAATATATATGAAATTCTTGAATATATATACGTGTATATATCCTGTGAATGCTGTACCTCATGCGTGTTGGTATTTTTGTGCATTTGGATACAAATATCAACGTGCATGTACATTTTTGTAGCGTAGATTTCTATTCGTGTTTATAATTGTTTGTCTTTCGTACTTATTCAATGCTGAATGATTATCGCATTGTGGTCAAACGTTTTTAACACAATCTCATTTTGCCTTTTACATACGCCCATTTACTTTCTCCTTGATGAGGACACTTGAGATTTCTAAGTGATCCATGCACTGTGCATCTATGAGTGTCATACACACCTACACTTCATTAGCACTTAGTATGTGTATGCATGTGGGTTAATGCACCGGTATGTATACATCCGTGATTGCGCTTTATGTGTGTGTGTGGGTATTTATGTGTTTGTTCAATGCACGCTTGCGCTCGTGTCTTAAGGTGCTTACATATGTGAGCAATATAGCATTTATGTGACTGACATTTGACGTATTTGTACACGTTGCTACTTATGTATATTCTCGCTTTTTGTCAATTTTGTCGCTTAAAGTTGCCCACAGCGTGTAAATGAAAATTTTGTTTTTCTATTTTCTTTTTATGACCAAGTACAGAGAAAGGGTTGTCGCTTATTGCAAGAACAGAGAACCTGTCTAGTTTGGAGGAAAATCTCGAGAAAGTTTTGTACATTTACCGTTCGCTTAAAATGTGTCAATGTACATTTATATTGTAACCTGGTATACATTTCAATATGAATGACGTCACGGATTTGTTGCGTGCAATTATTTTGTGAGTGTAAAGACACACACACACACACACACACACACACACACACACACACACACACACACACACACACACACACACACACACACACACACACACACACACACACACTCACTCACTCACTCACTCACTCACTCACACTCAGTAGTAAGATGTGCTCCAATTCTTTTGCCTTTCTTTCCTCTTAAGTGTTCTTTTGTCTTTTTCCTCTAAAGTGTAACTCCTGGATGATGCAGGAATCCATGCTGGTCTTCTACCTTGACAGCAGTGTAGGCTGGTGCTAAAGCGGCTCCGTGCGTGTGTACACTCGTGTGTGTAACCAGATTTATGTTAAAATCGTGTATATAACCTCAGTGTCAGTGGTCATATATTATCGCGCCTTGCCGAACCTTTTGTAGGCCCTTGTGTGGATGCCCTAATGCCTACGTACACACCATGTGCGTGTCGAGGCCCAGTGTGTACCAGGACGGGTACACATTAGTGCACGCGTATACTTGTGTGTATTACCCAGGAGACTCGGTGTGTAACAGGGCGGGCGTATGCGTATACTTGTGTGTATTAATCTATTGCCTAATTCTCGTACGTGTACACAGGATGCTTCTCTGTATAGTGTAACCTTGGAATCGCGAGAGTAGTTTAAAATAGGGTTTGAATCCTTAAGAAGAGAGTACTATAATCTCTTCGCTTTCGTGGTGACGTTATAAACTTTGTTCTGGTAATATCGGAAAACTTAATTCGGCTGAGAGTAGGACCCTGAACTGAAAAAAAGTCTTCAGGTTCTGTGTCGATTTCTTAGCACCAAAGGCAAACAAAACGTAACATTCTTGTCTGACTATAGGACGATTTCGTTCAGTAGTGCTAGTACACAGACCCTGTTCTCCTCTACGTGTATCCACTCGAGCCTGTGTACACTTGTGTGTGTGCGCGTGCCCGAGCCTCTTGTGTACACGCGTGGGTATGTTCCGCAGGTTGCCTACACCCACGCGCACATAAATCCGGGCTCGGCTGCGCGCCAAAGCTCTCAAGGATTCGTTCGTTCATTCCGACCAACCGACAAACCGATTCTTTGCTAACCTCCCCCCACCCGACCCCCGGACCCCTGGGGTTCGTTCGGCTGCTCGGCCCTTCTTTTGTCGTCCTCCGCCACACAAATACATACACACGCACACACACACACACACACACACACACACACACACACACACACACACACACACACACACACACACACACACACACACACACACACACACACACACACACACACACACACACACACACACACACACACACACACACACACACACACACACAACCACACACACACACACAACCACACACACGCACGCACACGCACAACCACGCACACGCACAACCACGCACACGCACACAACCACACACACGCACACACGCACACAAGCATTTACTCCCCTCTTCCTCCCCCTCCTCCTCTTCCTCCTTCTCCTCCTCCGGTCCTCGAACCCCTCCCTCCACTCCACTCCACTCTCGCCCCGCTGTAATCGTTGCATCACTATTCCATTCATTCTCCCATTCAGCCAATCAGTCATTCCTTCCTGTTGGTTTACCATCTTGGGACTCTGGCTCGCTCGCTCGCTCGCTCGCTCGCTCACGACCAACGGGACACAGCCAGCGTGCCACTGCCACTACAACTGCCACCCACTTGCTCCCGCGTCTTCCTTTACTCCCCCTTTCTCTCTTTCTCTGTCCCCTTTTCTCTTTTTCTCTGTCCCTCGTTTTCGCTCTCTGTCTCTCGTTTTCGCTCTCTCTCTCTCTTTCTCTGTGTCTCTCTCTGCCCCCTTTCTCTCTCTCTCTGTCCCTCTCTTCCCTCCTCTCTCTCTGTCCCTCTCTTCCCTCCTCTCTCTCTGTCCCCTCTCTCTCCCCATCTCTGTCCCCCCCTCTCTGTCCCCCTCTCCCTCTCTGCCCCCTCCCCTCTCTCTCTCTCTCTGTGTCTCTCTGTCTCTCTGTCTCTGCCTCTGTCTTTCTCTGCCTCTGTCTGTCCATTCCACCTAATCACACCACTCAATTAATCAACTAGACGGGGCATCCCGAGTGGCTCTGGATGCAGTGCAGATACGTGAGATTCGCCATAGAGGGAGTCCAAAGCAGATTTTTTTTATGCGTCGACTAATCTGGAATACACACGGGTCTCTACGTCAGTTTAGATCAAAATTCTTTGAAAAATGGCGATGTGATTTTGAAACAAACTTTTCGCTTAATGCTTAATACATAGATGAGTCCCCGAGAGATCAGGGCAAACGCCGTGATGCTGTAGCACAAAGCCGCACGCGCCCTTCTCCAGGTCCCTAGAGGATACCTACTACTTCCCTGCTGGTATACCTCAACTATCATCTCCGAACTCAATCACTGATCCAGTCTGAAGCCTAATGACCTGGTTGCAGGGGTCGTCTCTTCAGCCCTTTGATCAAAACTCCCTCTTCCTCCCTTCCTTGCTCTCCCCACACCTCTTCTACTCACCCAGGTCCCGCTCCCTTCCTCTCCTATCTTCTCTCTCTCCTCTCACTCACCTCCCTATTCTTCATCTCTTCCCTCCCTTTCTCTTACTTCCCTACCCTCCCTTTCTTCATTCATTTCCTTTCATTTCCTCCACTCTTTGGTGACCTTCCTGACCCGTTCAAGACTCTTTCAAGTGTTCTTTTCCAGAACCGCTCTCACACTCGTCTTTCCCACATGAGACTACCTTAACCTCCAAATAGTTGCCCTCAACCTTCCCTCATACGATCGAGATTCTCTTCACATATGTCTGTAATCATGTACCTCATCCTCCCTCATGTATGTGACACCCAAGCCGTATGTGTTTTTCTCCACATACACATATTCGATTCCTCTACGTTGGATTCATAATTCCCTTTTATGTGACCCACAGCTCCTTCCACATAGCCTCAACCCTTTTCGCAGCTGCCCCCCCACACTCTTCGTGGATGACCTCCAGTCTCCCCGAAGTAGACTGTACCTCTCGCCTTTCCATGTTTTCTTCCTCATCTCCTCGTTATCTTCTATCTCGCACAACTCCCCGCTCTCTCCCAGTTTCACGTTTCTTCTCGTCCTCCTCGGATTAATTTCCAGCTATCCCTGGATCTTTCTACAGGACCCAACCTCCCCTCCCGTCTTTCCAAGACCCTCTTCAGATGAAGCTCTGGCTCGGCTACCCATCCTGCCCATCCCTATCTCTCCACTACTGCCCAAGGACTCCCACCCTACCCGGTCCTCTCAGTTAACAGTACCCCTCTTAGCCACATTCTCTGACCCCCTCTTCCTCCACCTCCCCCTCCTTCTCCTTCTTCTCTTCCTCCCCTCCTCCTCTCCCTCCTACTACCCTCCTCCTCTCCCCTCCTCCTCTCCCCTCCTCCCTTCCCTTCTTCCTCTCCCCTCCTCCCCTCCCACTTCCCCTCCTCCTCCTCTCCCCTCCCCCACCTCCTCCTCTCCCCTCCCCTCCCTTCCCCCTCCTGTTCTCCTTCCTTTCCTCCTTCTCCTTCTTCTCCTCCTCCTTCTCCTCCTTCTCCTTTTTCTCCTTCTCCTTTTTCTCCTTCTCCTTTTTCTCCTTCTCCTTTTTCTCCTTCTCCTTTTTCTCCTTCTCCTTCTACTTCTCCTTCTCCTTCTCCTTCTCCTTCTTCTCCTTCTCCTTCTCCTTCTTCTTCTTCTCCTTCTCCTTCTCCTTCTTCTTCTCCTTCTCCTTCTCCTTCTCCTTCTCCTTCTCCTTCTCCTTCTCCTTCTCCTTCTCCTTCTCCTTCTCCTTCTCCTTCTACTTCTACTCCTTCTACTTCTACTCCTTCTTCTTCTCCTTCTCCTTCTCCTTCTCTTTCTCTTTCTCTTTCTCTTTCTCCTTCTCCTTCTCCTTCTCCTTCTCCTTCTCCTTCTCCTTCTCCTTCTCCTTCTCCTTCTCCTTCTCCTTCTCCTTCTCCTTCTCCTTCTCCTTCTCCTTCTCCTTCTCCTTCTCCTTCTCCTTCTTTTCCTTCTTCTCCTTCTCCTTCTTCTCCTTCTCCTTCTCCTCCTTCTCCTTCTTCTCCTTCTCCTTCTCCTTTTCCTCCTCTTTCTCTTCCTCTTTCTCGTCCTTTTCTCCTCCTCTTTCTCCTCCTCTTTCTCCTCCTCTTTCTCTTCCTCTTTCTCGCCCTCTTTCTCGTCCCCTTCCATCCATTCCTCCTCGTCCTCCTCCAGATCCAAACTTTCTCTTCACGTGTCCCTCTACCCTTACTACATGTGATCCAAGCCCTCAGCATAGTCTACGTGCCATAAGCTCTACAACACACACGTACCAATGCGGCCCTACCTACAAATATTCACCTCTGGGGACCTCCCACACACATGTATGTACGGGACTCAGCATCATACGTATGTCCTTTCGTTCCGCCACTTTCCTTCCCATTCTTCCCGTTTTCTTCCAGTTCGAGAGTCTCAGCCTCCTCCCCACCCCCACGATCTCATTTTAA
>NC_134818.1:22730834-22745834 GCF_046742065.1 Oratosquilla oratoria | reverse complement strand
ATATATATATATATATATATATATATATATATATATATGATTTTTATGACAGCCACCCATAAGATAACCTTCACAATGCCTTTATTCACTCGGCTGCAGAGCTTACAAAAGTCTTGTAACCCGTAATCTATCTGATTCCCGAGGATAGGGAAGATCACTAATTTGCGACCCCAGTTCCTGTTAGTGATTAGATTAGTGATCTTACCTATCCTCGAATCATATAGATTCTGGGTTTTTTCCAGTCTCTGTGGCCGAGTGGATAAAGGCATTGTGAAGGTTATCTTACGGGTGGCTGAAGCAGTAGGTTCGAATCCTACACGCGATGGTCATAAAAATGATCAGATTAATGTCGCTGTCACTAGCGAATTTCTCTCATATACCATGTATGTATACATAGGTAGGTTTTCTCTCATAAAAGTTGAATTTAAATGACATGGCAGCCGGTAATACAATTTTATATACATTATTGTTTTCTCAAATTTCCTTAATCGAGATTGGACGTTCGTGTCCGAAATCCGGAAGAGTCAAGACGTCAAAGTTGTTTGTGGTGAGACAAACTCAGTAAGCAGAGAGGAAAACTATCCAACTTATTTTCATACATTCAATTTTGATTTAAATTCATCCATGTTCCCACCTGATATGTCCCCTTCTATTCAGAACGCATACAGTCTCCTTTAGTCATTTTTGGTATGTCCTCTTGATGTTCTTTCATCTTATACTAGCAGTCTCTTTGTCATTTTTTAATTCCTTTTTAATAATTCTAACGATAACTGTCGTATCAACTCTTTCTCTTTGCTCTTTTAATGTGTGTGTGTGTGTGTGTGTGTGTGTGTGTGTGTGTGTGTGTGTGTGTGTGTGTGTGTGTGTGTGTGTGTTTGTGTGTCCACACGTGTGTGTATGTTTATATGTGTTTATATGTATATGTTTATATGTGTCTGTGTATGTGTGTGCATGTATGAGTGCATATAGATACATGCATACATGCATGCATACATAAAATACATACATAAAATACATACATACATACACACATACATACACCCACACACACACACATACATACACACATACATACATACACACATACACACATACACACACACACACACACACACACACACACACACACACACACACACACACACACACACACACACACACACACACACACACACACACACACACACACACACACACACACACACAAACATACATACATACATACGTTTATGATTGTGTCCATGGCCACGCGCGGTCCCGCCCGTCCCGACTGCCGAGGATGGCAGCGTCGGCGGCCTGGCAGGAGGACCTCTTGCTCTGTATATATATGGCTGTGTTCTCGTGGTCTTCGACCATCCATCTATCCAGCCAGCCAGCCAGCCAGCCATCCAGCCATCCGTGGAGGGTAGTTCTCCTTCCTCACCCACTTCGTAGGATCAAAATGTCGAGGGTTGGCCATGGACCTTCCGAATTAACTTTTCAGTCTCCTTGTCTTTCTCCCCTCTCTCTGACTCTCTGTCTCTCTCTTCTTGTCTCTATGTCTCTCTCTGTCTCTGTATCTCTCTGTATATCTCTGTCTCTATATCTCTCTGTATATCTGTTTCTGTATCTCTCTGTATATCTCTGTCTCTGTTTCTCTCTTTATATCTCTGTCTCTCTGTCCATGTTTCTCTTTCTCTCTGCCTCTGCCTCTCTCTCCCCCTCATTCTCTTTTTTGTCTCTATATCTTTCTCTGTCCCTCTGTATCTCTGTGTCTGTCTGTCTGCCTGTCTGTGTCTCAATCTGTCTGTCTTAATCTGTCTGTCTCTCTGCCTCTGTCTATCACCGTCTGTCTCTATCTCTATCTCTGTTTATATCTGCGCCTATCTCTCTATCTCTCTGCCTTTGTCTCTGTCTCTTTCTGTCTCTGTCTCTGTGTCTGTCTTTTTGTCTCTGTCTTTCTGTCTATCTCTGTCGTTCTGTCTATCTCTGTCTTTGTCTATCTCTTGTCTCTCTGTCTATCTGTCTGTCTGTCTGTCTGTCTGTCTTTGCCTGTGCCTGCTTCTGTCGGTTTCTCTATTTCTGTCTGTTTCTGCCTGTCTCTGTCTCTGTCTCTCTGTGTCTGTTGTTACATCTGCGATGTATACTTGCCAAATATGTAATTGTTATAGTTTCGAGGAAATGTCATGTTACGTGTGTTCGTATTGTGCTGCTTTGGTTATGTCCAAATATGTCACCGTAAGGTATTTTCTTTATTATGTATTGTATGTATCTATTAATGTAACTATGGTATTAGTTTATAATAATATTGATTGTTTATTGTAATGTTGATTATTCAAGTGTCCATCGCGCATGCGTCTCTGCTACGTCACAGGCCGTGACGTAAAAATATTTCGTTTGTATTTCCCGCTTAAACAATGTAGGCTCGTCAGGCTAGGTAAATCCCGCCCCCCTTGTAGTATCCAACGAGTCTATACGATTGTCCAGACCCTGCTTAAACCTACTGGCTACTACACGGGTCAGATTCAAAATGCCAGCCTTGAGGTTAGTACCCTTTTCCCTTGATATAGCAGCAAGCCAGATTTACTAGGACTTAGCTTTGTAGAGCCCTATATAAGTGAAGCGCGGAGTGAGTAGCATTGGGCTTAGGATTAGCTTATATTTCATGACTGTTTGGTGATCTGTGACCCGGTCTTACGTCTGTTCAACCCCGTTAAAACCTTCGAACTTGATTCTTTTGTGTAATGTCAAATGTATGATCAGAAGTCAGATGTATTATGTAAAATCATGTTTGTTTAATTGTAATAGTGTCTTTGTTATATTATTTTCGTGTCATTTTACTTGTATTAACTTTCATACTTATAATTTATTTAATTATATTTCTTTAACTTAAGTTAGTTTGATTTTCTTTCCCCGGTGTCCGACCGGGTGGCGACCTTATTCAGTTCTTTTGACCGTTTGAACCCGTAATAGACATAGGGTCTAAAGGGTTCCCTTGATGTTACGAACTTCTGGCATTCACAAGGCCGGTGAACCTTTGGTACTTTAGAGAGGTTTGTAACATTAATTGGCGCCTCATTGCCAGGATTTAACGGTAAATTGGAAAGACGTTCGACGTGGATCAGTGATAATAGGTTTATTAAGGTAGGAAGATGCGGTTAACCAACGAAACCGAGATAGATGAATTTGTACAAGGAAAACCCACAGATAAGGAAATTCAAGGTCTCACCATACCGGAATTGAAGTTGATAGCGCATTATTTTGAAGCTAGTTCGACCCACGGGTTAAATAAAGGGGAGTTAGTTCACATGGTGGTGGCAATGTTGCATGATCGAGACGAAAGTGTGCCGGCGAGAGATGAAGAGAGAGCGACAGAACAAGCTTCTGCCGGCTCGGCGAATTTAGATGATCGGGAAGGTAGTGACGCTGATGGTGAATCCCGGCACACAGAATCTCGATTAAGCGAGTTGCAGTTAAAATTAGAAATAGCTAAATTAGAAGCCCAATCTAGAAAGGAAGAAACTGAGAGAGCTAAATTAGAAGCCCAATCTAGAAGGGAAGAAACTGAGAGGGCTAGATTAGAAATTGAGTGTCTTAAACTTAAATCTGAATTGCAAGAGAATGAAAAAGTGCTACCAATTCCTCAAACCGTGAATGGGAGACCAGAGTTTGATGTAGTGCAGAATGCGAGGTTGCTTCCTGAGTTCGATGAATCCAATGTGGACCAGTACTTTAGAATTTTTGAAAGGATGGCTAAAGATTATTCATGGCCAAAGAAGTTTTGGCCTGCGCTGTTGCGGACTAACTTAAGAGGGAAGCCCTTGAGAGTGTATGGCGCCCTAGAGGACGCACAGGCGAAGGACTATGACATGGTCAAGACGGCCATCCTTAGGGCATGTGAACTCGTTCCCGAGTTGTATAGGATAAAGTTTAGGAACCTAAGGAAACAACCTAACATCTCGCACGTGGAGTTTAGTAGAGAAAAGCGTTTATTGTGGGACCAGTGGTTAAGATCTAACAAGATTAATAAAGATTTCGATAGACTGGCTGAACTGCTACTGGTAGAGGAGTATCTGAGATCCATCCCTAAAGAGGTATCCTTGTATCTTCAGGAAAAAGAAGTCTCCAAATTGGAGGAGGCCGCAGTGTTAGCCGATAAGTATGAATTGATAAGACCTGCAGGGAAGTTCTCGGTTACTCACAAGGGAAAAGGAGACCTCGCAATAAATAGGCAGAGAATCTCGCTCTCATCAGGTGGGTCACCTACCAAATCCATAGAAGTCAAGAAAGATGACTGTAGTAAGTCATCAATGATTAAGTCATGTTTCTATTGCGGAAGGGTAGGCCACCAAATGAGAGATTGTTGGAAGAGACGAAGAGAGATGGAAGGTGTCAAGCCCGTATCTTTAACAAATAAGGTTGAGAGTACCTCCACTAAGGGCAAGGCCCAGGGAGAGAGTGAAGCCAAAGCCGTGGCATTGATGAGTTATATAGGTAACAGCCCATCAGAGATGGATGGGGGTAAAGTAGATGAATTGGAGGGAAAACTTAAACCTCACTTAAAGGTATATCAGCCATTTTTATTCCAAGGCTGGATATCCATAGGAGGAGACATGAAACGAGTCACCATCCTACGGGACTCGGGAGCCCTCCAGTCCCTAATACTGAGTAGTCTGGTGAGAAGTCCAGTGGTTGGAGGGAGTGTAACGGTAAGTTCCCTAGGGGGCCTAGCCAAGGTACCTCTAGTATCCATAGACCTACAGTCGCCTCTCTACGAGGGACAGGCTATGGTAGGGATGGTAGATGAGTTACCAGTTGTAGGTGTGGATGTTATATTAGGAAATGATTTGGTTGGAGGGAAGATGTGTCCCACACCCATAGTTTCGGAGGTACCGGTTGTTTCGGAAGAGACCGAGCAACTAGAGAGACAGCACCCGGGGTTATTTCCGGTTTGCGCTGTTACGAGGGCGATGGCAGCACAAAGGGAGTGGTCTAAGGACCAGGTGAGACCAGTAAGGGTCTCGAGTGGGGAAAACTGTGGAAAACCTGAATGTGAGGACAGTATGAACCCCGAGGAAGAACTCCCAAGTGAGGAAGCCCAGGTCGAAGCAGAGTTTGACCTGAAGCCTCTGTTCCAGGAGGAACAAGTAAGTGAAACCGATGTGTATGACTTGAGTCGCTTGTTTATGGAAAAGAAACAGGTGGACACAAGGTGTCTCAGTGACTTGCAGAGTGTCGATCCCGACTTACGGGAACTATATGAAAGGGTAGAGTGTGGTAGTGAACTATCAGAGGAGTATTACTTGGACAAGGGAGTACTATTCCGCCGATGGGTGGAAAGTACCTGCCCCACTGATGATGCAATGTGGTCCGAGAGACGGCAAGTTATGTTGCCGAAGGTCTACCGGAAAGAAGTTCTGAAGCTAGGGCATGATAGTCCCCTTTCTGGACATTTGGGTGTACGCAAAACTTTAGACCGTATCTGGCAACATTTCTATTGGCCAGGAATTAGAAGGGATGTGGCACAGCACTGTCGTACTTGCCACACTTGTCAGTTGGTAGGAAAACCAAACCAACCTGTACCTGTAGCCCCTTTGAAACCAATCCCTGTAGGAGAGGAACCTTTTGCTAAGGTTATCGTGGATATAGTGGGACCGTTGCCTAAGACTGCTAGGGGACATGAGTATATTCTCACTTTGATGGATACATTTTCTAGGTACCCCGAGGCGATACCACTACGTAAAGTGCGCGCCAAAGTGGTGTTGCATGAGCTGATTAGCTTCTTTACGAAGTGGGGACTACCTCGCGAGTTACAGACAGACCAGGGTTCTGTGTTTTTATCTAGAGGTTATGCAGAGTTTAGGAGCACTGGGGATAACGAAAGTGACGTCAAGTGCTTACCATCCTCAGAGTCAAGGTGCCCTTGAACGGTACCATCAAACGTTAAAAACAATGTTGAGGAAATGGTGCTTAGAAAATGATACGGGGTGGGACCAAGCCTTACCATACCTGTTGTTTGCAGTGCGTGAAGTACCCAACGAATCGTTGGGCCTCTCACCTTTTGCATTAGTTTTCGGGCACGAGGTTCGAGGACCTCTTAAAGTCCTGAAAGAATGTTTATTGAAAGAGCATAGTTCTGCCTTTAAGGACATGTCGAAGTCGGTGACGGACATGAAAGGTAAGTTGGCCGCGTGTTGGCAAATGGCCAAAGAAAATTTAATGAGTGCTCAGGAAAGAATGAAACGACATTATGACAGAAAGGCCAAAGTACGGGAATTTAATCCCGGTGATAGTGTGTTGGCCCTGCTGCCTTTTCAAGGTAACCCCTTAAGGGCAAAGTTCAGTGGACCCTATGAGGTAGTGAAACGAGTAGGGGAACTAAACTATATTGTTGCCACTCCAGATCGGAGACGGAGTCAACAATTATGCCATATAAATATGTTAAAGTTGTATCGAGAAAGGGAGCAGAACCCGGTGGGTGAAACTGTCGCGAGTGTTTGTACGGTTTCTCTCATGCATGAAGTAGACGAGGACACTATTTCCCCCACCTTAGAGATGCCGTGGAAGGAGAATGCAGGAGGGTGGCCCCAGGTAGTGGATAAGCTGGACCACCTCACGGCCGCACAACGGGAGGACTTAACTGCCTTATTGAGTAAGTATCAGGAGGTCTTTCGAGATACTCCTGGAAAAACTGACCTAATTCTGCATGATGTTGTAGGAGACGCGAAGCCTATTAAGCAGGCACAGTATCGTGTCAACCCGCAACGAGCAGCCATAATCAGAAAGGAAATAGACTATATGCTGGCCCACGGTTTAATTACGCTAGCACAAAGTGAGTGGAGCTCGCCAGTGATCTTAGTTCCGAAAGCAGATGGTACTCAGCGGTTTTGTGTCGATTTCCGACGCGTGAATACAGTGACCAAAAGGGACTCGTACCCCTTACCTAGGTTAGAAGAGTGTATAGATAGAGTAGGAGGGGCACATTTCATAACTAAATTAGATCTGCTCCGTGGATATTGGCAAGTGCCCATGACACCCCGTGCCCAGTCTCTCCTGTTTCGCCGCATTGGGAAAGACTTACCAATGTAAGGTTATGCCCTTTGGTATGACCAACGCCCCTGCTACGTTCCAACGGTTAATGAATAAAATCACCGAGGACATACCTGGTTGTGTAACCTACCTCGATGATGTCGTAGTGTATAGTGACACTTGGCAGGATCATTTGGATCGTCTAACCTTACTTTTTGACAAGTTAGTGTCTGCCAATTTGGTGCTCAATCTAACAAAGTGTGAATTTGTTCAGGCCAAGGTGCATTATCTTGGTTATGTGATCGGACAAGGAGAATTGGCTCCTCCCCAGGCCAAAGTGGAAGCCATTCTCAGAATTCCAGTACCTCAGACCAAAAAGGAGATTCGTAGTTTTGTAGGAACCATTGCCTTTTATAGAATGTTCATCTATAATTTCTCTTCCTTAATAGCTCCTTTAACCGACCTGCTAAAGAAAGGAGCCAAGTTCCAGTGGACTGAGTCTTGCAACACCGCTTTTGTTCAAGCGAAGAGCCTTTTGTGTACAGCTCCAGTGTTGCAGGCCCCAGACTTCTCGAAACCATTTTCTCTGTATTGTGACGCCAGCAACATTGGTGTTGGTGCCGTACTATTACAAGCTAAAGACACTGTGGATCATCCTGTGAGTTACTTCAGCAGAAAACTGAATGTGGCTCAGAAAAATTATTCCACAATTGAAAAGGAATTATTATCCATTATTTTGGCTTTGAAACATTTTGATGTATATATCCCTGTTGGCGCAAATGTAACTGTGTTCACTGACCACCATCCCTTAAAATATATTCAGAAGTTCAAGGAGAAGAACCTCCGCTTAACTAGGTGGAGTCTATTTTTACAAGAATATAATCTAGATGTAAAACATATTTCTGGGAGGAATAATGTGATAGCAGACTGTCTGTCTAGATCATAGCACATATCTGCCGAGATCATAGCACATATCTGCCGAAAGTAAAGAAAAAAATTCTTTTCAAGAATTTTTTTTCTTTTGGTGGGGGAGGTGTTACATCTGCGATGTATACTTGCCAAATATGTAATTGTTATAGTTTCGAGGAAATGTCATGTTACGTGTGTTCGTATTGTGCTGCTTTGGTTATGTCCAAATATGTCACCGTAAGGTATTTTCTTTATTATGTATTGTATGTATCTATTAATGTAACTATGGTATTAGTTTATAATAATATTGATTGTTTATTGTAATGTTGATTATTCAAGTGTCCATCGCGCATGCGTCTCTGCTACGTCACAGGCCGTGACGTAAAAATATTTCGTTTGTATTTCCCGCTTAAACAATGTAGGCTCGTCAGGCTAGGTAAATCCCGCCCCCCTTGTAGTATCCAACGAGTCTATACGATTGTCCAGACCCTGCTTAAACCTACTGGCTACTACACGGGTCAGATTCAAAATGCCAGCCTTGAGGTTAGTACCCTTTTCCCTTGATATAGCAGCAAGCCAGATTTACTAGGACTTAGCTTTGTAGAGCCCTATATAAGTGAAGCGCGGAGTGAGTAGCATTGGGCTTAGGATTAGCTTATATTTCATGACTGTTTGGTGATCTGTGACCCGGTCTTACGTCTGTTCAATCCCGTTAAAATCTTCGAACTTGATTCTTTTGTGTAATGTCAAATGTATGATCAGAAGTCAGATGTATTATGTAAAATCATGTTTGTTTAATTGTAATAGTGTCTTTGTTATATTATTTTCGTGTCATTTTACTTGTATTAACTTTCATACTTATAATTTATTTAATTATATTTCTTTAACTTAAGTTAGTTTGATTTTCTTTCCCCGGTGTCCGACCGGGTGGCGACCTTATTCAGTTCTTTTGACCGTTTGAACCCGTAATAGACATAGGGTCTAAAGGGTTCCCTTGATGTTACGAACTTCTGGCATTCACAAGGCCGGTGAACCTTTGGTACTTTAAAGAGGTTTGTCTGTCTGTTTGTCTGTGTCTGCCTGTCTGTCTGTCTCTGTTGGTCTTGGGTCCTCGTCGTGCCCTACCCTAGGACACAAGGTACAAGTTCACGAACGACATCAGACTTTTTTCTTCTTTGTAGAGGACAGTTTACTCGGCCGTCAGTAGGACCTTATACATAACATTAATTGGACAGATGTCAGCCCTTGCTGAGTAAATAGCCTTCCAATTATAATTAGGTTTAGAAGTTTAATAGGCGAAGCTTGATATGTATTCATTCATTAGAAAGATGATAACTTGAATTGACTGTGTTCCGTTGATCAGCTCTTCATACAATAATGTAATATTTAACCTCCATTGACATGACATTAATGGCACTAAAATAGACAAACAAACAAAAAACAAACAAACAAGCACTTGAAAATAAATGTGTAAATAGACAAATATACAAATACATAAATGAATAAGAATAATTCTAATATTTTGCTTTCGAGTAAGGCTGCTTCTTTATCTATTGTCTCTATAGTCTATTATCTATCATGCTACGAGTCCCAGTATATGGTGCTGACTGCACGTTTTATGCAGTCAGTACTTTACGAACTTGAACGGCATTTATACAGTCCAGGTAACTCAACATTATTTTATTATTGGAAGATAATTTCTATAAAAAATCTGATTACTTTAAATTTCTACTATACCTTCGTTCTTCTACCTTCCTTAAATCTCACCTTAACTATGACTTCACCTTTTTCCTTAACTCCACCTCTTCGGTGGAATATTGTCTCGAAGGATAGACGAGCTGTTTATTTCTGACAAAATATAATATAATCTATCTTCCAGTCTGCTTCTCTTCTAACCCCCTACTTCTTTGGGTATACCCTGCTCTTGGATATTAAGCAATGCAGCCTGATCTTGTTTCATAATAAACTACAATAGCAAAGCATGGTAACATAAGGGATCAAATGCAAAACATAGACAAGAAAGAAAAAAATGAAATAGGCACCTTAACCAACAGGCAAATAAACACTAAAAAGTAATCAATGAGCAGACATGACGTCATATCGCTGAGGTATGTATCCAACTAATCTTAAATCTTCGAACTGCATTAAGTTTCATTATCATTATGGGAAGTCTCGTTTGATTTACTTACTATGTATTTGGTGAGATAGTTTCCACCTATTTCAAGCTTAAATCTACGTCCTGACAGCTTGAAGCCATTATTTCCTTTTTGTGTACCAACTATTCAACAACCGCAAGGTCTAATTATCTCATACTAAGTGCATCAGGCAATTTCGTCGACTTTAAAAGATATTGGCACATTACTGGTACCCTATATACCCCTATATGGGTTACATCTCTCACAAACTGACGGCTTGGGTCCCGTTCATATCTACAAGGAGGATGGAGTGCAAGGACATTCGTCTTATCAACTCTTCCTGCCCATCTCCCTCTGGCTTTTCTTCCTCTCGTTCTTTCTTTCTTCCTCTTTATTTTTCTTTGCTACTCCCCTAGCAAGAACCTCAGAATGCTCAGGGTCTTAGAGCGAGAGATAAAACCGTGCCTTTGATGGGTAGAGGACGCCCCCCCCCTCCCCTCCCCGGACCTGATTAGTTTCGTCTGGCGAGGACCAAAAAAAGTGATAAGAAGTTTGTCTACTGCAGGTCGAAACCCTTTCGCCTTTATGACGTCATCTTCCGTCCACCGGGGGGGCGAGTTAGAGGCAAATTGGCCTTACGTCTGCCTCTCGGTAGAATAAAATCGTATATAGTCTCAACTTGAACAAAGCCTGTAAAGTATGCAACCAGATTGAACGGATCAGCTACGTCCTCTCCCTGATACTGTGGCTTCCATTTGCAAATCTCTCTCCTAAATCATGGTGGAGCTTAGGAAGGAAGTGGACGTGCACCATCTATCCTTACTAGCATTGAGACAAATAGTATAATACTCGATAGTCAGAATTGATGACTAATCTCGCTGACAGATTTAAATTGTTTGATAAATGATAAGGGCTGCTAATTGCTTATTGGCTAGATATACACACACAAACAAAAAGGACTTTTTCTACCATATAAGGGGGGTAGATTGCCAAGGCATGCACCCACCCTTCACCCTAAAAACTGTGGAACAGTTTGGGATCCGCATCACGCCCTGCGACTCATGAATGCGATCTTGTAAGGGAAAACAAACAAACTCGCAAATTGTGGGGCCAAACAAGGGGTTCTGATTGGTTATATCCACGAAATTTATTCTGAGATCTTGAGGTAAAAAGGGGTGGGGGGTCTGTGGGGACGGACATATTGATGAAGAGAGAAAGAGAGAGAGAGAAGGAGAGTAAGAGTGAGAGTGAGAGGGAGAGGGACAGGGAGAAAGAGTGAGGGAGATAGGGAGAGTGAGGGAGACAGGGAGAGAGAGAGAGAGAGAGAGAGGGGGGGGGAGGGATAGAGATAACATCAATAATTGTAATTACCGAGCTCTCACCTTGACTTCAGCGACTGTTAAGAATTAATGAATCGGTAACGAGAGCCAACCGAGAAAAATATTGCACCTTTTGAGATGTGGCGTAGATTTCCGACATTGTTGCGTTGTATCAGATAAAACAGGTCTCGCTTCAACTTCAACAAAGCGACGCTCCAAGAGGGTGACCCCTTTCTTCTTCTAGGGTCATGCAGTCCATACAAATTTTGGACAAAAAGGAGTCTCAAAAGACAATCCAGACACCCCCACTCCCCCCTCCCCTCCTACGCCACCTCCCAGCTTTCTTCTAAATGGAACAAAATTCCACAAAAATGCGTTCCCGGATTGAAGAAGGTGAGGTGACTTCAGTGCCTCGCCATTAATTTTTCTGAAAGGAAATCAGATATATACATACGTTCTTAGGAAAAAAAAAAAAAAAAAAAAAAAAAAAAAATTATTTGGCTGGTTCCGTATCGGGGAAGAGAAACCGACTCCGAGTTTTTTTTTTTTTTTCAAAGGGACTGGTCGTGCGACTGCGCCGTGTCTATTGCAAACAGACCGGGTTGAGACTAATTCGTCACAGAGACCAAGACCGAGACCGAATGCGAGAACGAGATCAAGACCGAGACCGAATGCGAGACCGAGATCAAAACCGAGATCGAGTTCTCAGTCTCGGTCTTGGTCTCGGTCTAGGTTTCTGTGACGGGGTAGTGTTAACCCGGTCTGTTTGCAATGGACACGGCGCAGTCGCACTGCCCGTCCTTTTGAAAAAAAAAAAAAAAATCTTAGAGAAAGCTGGAGTCGGTTTTCTTGATAGACGGAGACCAAGACGGAGACCAAGACGGAGACCGAGACGGAGACCGAGACGGAGACCGAGACGGAGACCGAGACGGAGACCGAGACGGAGACCGAGACGGAGACCGAGACGGAGACCGAGACGGAGATCAGCAGCAGTTATAAGTACTAAACGAGCCTGTACTTTCACTATTCAATTATCATAAATTTTACTGCAAGGGAAACTCTTTGGTCTGGTAATTTTTCATACAGTATTCACTTTATAGTTGAAAGTAAATTTACTCTTGTCAACATAGATTGCACTTGTAGGAACCATAGGTTGCCTAAGATCTTTCCTTAAGTCTCCCTTTCATCTCCTCTTTGACTCCACCTCTTCATTGCTATCTTTTGCCCGAGGATAGAAGCGCTGGTTATTGCTGACAGAATTCTGAATTACTTTATGGTCCCCCAATCGAACGCGACTCTATTCAGCTCAGAAACGGATTGAAAAAAAAAAAAAAGAATATTGTCCTTTCGGTTATTGCCAACGTGATGTGAAGGTCGTGTCAGAAACCATAAGTTCTTTCATTACAAACCAAACGGAGCAGAAGGTCTTGAACTTGTGCCAATACAGAAACAAGAGACACGAGTACCCTGGCACTCTCGGAAGGGGTGAAGGGAAGTGCCAGAATGACATAGATTCATGGCATCGTACTTCGGTTATCTTCAGAACACGATAAAAAAATGAATAAGAATATTGAGCAACAGTGTCCACTACCATCGTACTCATAAGAGAAAAAATAGATGTCTTCACACTTAAGTATCCATAGATGTGTGTGTACGTGTGGGTGGGTATGCGCGTGCTCGTGTGTGTGTGTGTGTGTGTGTGTGTGTGTGTGTGTGTGTGTGTGTGTGTGTGTGTGTGTGTGTGCGTGCGTTTGTGCGTTTCTGTGTGTGTTGTCGGTGTGTGTGAGTGTCGGTGTGTGTGCGTGTCAGTGTGTTTGTGTCTGTGTGTTTGTGTCAGTGTGTGTGTGTTTGTGTGTGTGTGTGTGTGTGTGTGTGCGTATGCATGTACATGTGCGTGTGAGCGTGTGTGTGTGAACGCGTGTGTGTGTGAGCGTGTGTGTGTGTGAGCGTGTGTGTGAGCGCGCGCGTGTGTGTGTGTGTGTGATAGTGTGTGTGAGATAGTGTGTGAGAGACTGTGTGTGAGAGAGTGCGTGTGTGTGAGAGAGTGCGTGTGTGGGAGAGTGTGTGTGTGTGTGTGTGTGTGTGTGTGTGTGTGTGTGTGTGTGTGTGTGTGTGTGTGTGCGTATGTACATGTGCGTGTGAGCGTGTGTGTGCGTATGTACATGTGCGTGTGAGCGTGTGTGTGTGAGCGTGTGTGTGTGTGAGCGTGTGTGTGAGCGCGCGTGTGTGTATGTGTGTGTGTGATAGTGTGTGTGTGATAGTGTGTGTGAGATAGTGTGTGAGAGAGTGTGTGTGAGAGAGAGTGTGAGAGAGTGTGTGTGTGTGTGTGTGTGTGTGTGTGTGTGTGTGTGTGTGTGTGTGTGTGTGTGTGTGTGTGTGTGTGTGTGTGTGTGTGTGTGTGTGTGTGTGTGTGTGTGTGTGTGTGTGAGAGAGAGCGTGCGTGTGTGAGAGCATGCGTGTGTGAGAGCGTGCGTGTGTGAGAGCGTGCGTGTGTGAGAGCGTGCGTGTGAGAGCGTGTGCGTGAGAGCGTGTGTGTGTGTGAGCGTGCGTGTGAGAGCGTGTGTATGTCAATACAATTGTAATGCTACGTCCACATGGTCGAGCACTGTCCGCCGGGCTTTGCTCGACACGAGGGCTTTGCTCGACAACGGGCAATTTCAGCGGGCAAACCATCAAACTGTCCGTTCCCGGCACCCTTTGCAAGCGGTGGATGGAGGGCTGATATCGCTGCTAAACGCACGATCTGAGGTGGGACCAAAGTTAGCAAACCCGCTCAGCACAGACCGAAGTTACCTTGCCACCATGTCCGCACCTAGTACTAGTGTATACTGGTCTTGACAAGACACCGTAACATTGATTGATTTGTACCGAGTTCAGGAATGTTTATGGAATGTGAAGTGTTTTGATTGTAAAAATAGAGACAAACGTGCTGTAGCATTTCCATCCTGCAATTCACGTAGGGTTGTCACTGAGCTTCCCATTAAATCACGTCTTTGTAACCACTCCCGGCACCAGACATGTCTCCGTGATTTCTTGCTTTTCTTCTTAATGCAGGCAGCAATTATAATGCTGTAAAGTGCTACCTTCTTTCCAAGTATGGCAGGAACCATGGTTATCGTACCGCAATGAACCACTCACTCCCAACCTCTGCTTGCGGCCAACTGACCTCCAACCACCATCGTCAGCCGTGTGGACACCTTCGCGGGCAGTCTGCGGACTTTGCTCGGTAAGGGCAAAGCCTGCCAGGCACAGCTCGACCATGTCGAAGCGGCATAAGATTGTATGCGCAAGTCAGAATGTACGACCGTGTGCTCGAATTGGAGATTAGATGAAACTGGAAGTGATCAGTTAATCTCTTTGATCCAGACCGTCAAATCCAACTTCACGTCCTCGTGTTGAAGAGTTTCAGGCCTCTTCGTCCCATCTAGCACTTCGATTTGAGGCAGAACCTATTGATGGTAATGTTAAAACTTCAATTACGTATAGCAAAAAAATAATAATGCCGCGTCCACACGGTCGAGCTGTGCCTACCAGACTTTGCCCTTACCGGGCGAAGTCCGCAGACTCTGCCCGCGAAGTGTCCACACGGCTGTCGATGGTGGTTGGAGGTTAGTTGGCCACAAGCAGAG
>NC_134818.1:22698334-22723334 GCF_046742065.1 Oratosquilla oratoria | reverse complement strand
TGTAAGCTGTCCTTAACTCTCGGGATATTTCTTTTGTTTAGTGTCCTTTATTCTAAGCCGTCCCGCAGTATTTGAATCACTGTGCGAGACTGCACCTTTGCCTTTACTGTGACCACCATGTTCTATGATTCATTCAAAAACAGGTTTTACAAATGGACTATCACGGGTCGAGTCAAAATTCCTCGTTTCGTGTCAATGCTCTCTTTTAACCCTCCACTTGATATCGGCACAGTATCGCGGACCTGAGGGAAAACAATTGGAACTGAACGAAAGGTGTGACGCGCTCTACCACCCGCGGCGTGACGTCACTGGCCGACACGTGCCCGAAACTCACCGACATTGAAATCGCCAAAGCACTTCAGTCATGTCAGATTAATTTGAATAAGTAAACGTGTGTCTCCACATAAATCTCTGCAAGTAATCACACCAAGGCGGCTTTAATCCACGTCACCACGGGAAAGGTTGACAGCCCAACGTTGATCCCGAAGCCATCCGTCGCGCTTATGGGCAGCATAAGATATCGCCAGCATCAACTTGTCGCATGAAGACGGGCCATCCATCTCCGACTCGCATCAGGAGGTTTTCAGCTTTTTCTAAACGACTCGCAACTTTTTAGCAGAGGTCGAGCGGTCTGTCGTCCGTGTCCAGACGAAAGCTTTTCTCTGCCCTCCATATTGGGAAGAATCTATCCAGGGATTACAAAGTTGGGTCACAAAACACCATGCATGAATTTACTGTACACACACACACACACACACACACACACACACACACACACACACACACACACACACACACACACACACACACACACACACACACACACACACACACACACACACACACACACACACACACACACACACACACATACACACACATACACACACATACACACACATACACACACATACACACACATACACACACACACACACACACACACACACACACACACACACACACACACACACACACACACACACACACACACACACACACACACACTGGTAGCGTCGAGAGCTGGCAATGACACAGATCCATGATCTCTGATCCAAGATCCAAGCCCTTTGATGGCTTGAAAGCATCACTAACACATGAAGCCATTAGTGTCTCCCCTTGAGAGATGGAATCTCAAGTCAGATACTTAAGGAATACAGAGATCAGCTAGGGGCAAGATTCAGGAGCTAATTGTATGTTCGTTTGAAGAAGGGAAAGTGGCTCGGGTATGGAAGCGGGACAATGTGGCACAAATTTTCGAAGGAGGAAAATAGAAGAAACCCCCTAAATTATAGACCAATGCCCATGGCCACTGTGATAGCTGAATTACATATGAGAGAATTGTGAAAGTCAAATGAATCACATGAAATTGAAAAATATCGTGGAAGACAACGCACACACACACACACACACACACACACACACACACACACGCGTGTGTGTGTGTGTGTGTGTGTGTGTGTGTGTGTGTGTGTGTGTGTGTGTGTGTGTGTGTGTGTGTGTGTGTGTGTGTGCGTGTGTGTGTGTGTGTGTAAATTGGGATAGGACGAAAAGTGAAAAAATCTTGGTTCGATTAGAAGTGAAAATAATATCAAGAAAAGGCGGCGTAGTAAAAGTTGGAATATGACACTACAAAGTCTCTGAGGGCTCCACGACGATCAAGGTTCTGTCGATGGCTGAGCCAAGTGTTTTTTTACGAAATGATTGTGAGCAACCAGACTTCCATCCAGGGAAGATAGATCGAGACCAAATGTCAGAGAGAGACTGATTGATAATAATAAACGTTCTATCAGCAATGTTACGAGTGGAGAACGAAGTGTCTTGGCGTCCATGGGTACAATTATTTTCCTCTGAAGATTAAGGAAGTCCAACATTTTTAAAGAGTAGATTTTTATTGTGCGAGGAGTAGAAAGTAGAGAAAAAAAATTGTGAAATCAAAATTGCCTACGCTGAAAAAGTGATGAGGATATTGCTTTTCTTTAAAGAAACATCAAAAGAAAGTAATCGTTAGACTCAGGAAAATGTATAAAAAATATTAGAGGAAAAGACGATGAAATGTTCTTTACAACTACGAAACGCAAAAGGCAAGAAGACGTCAAAACAACCAGTTACCCAAACAGAACAATTGGATGAAATTGTCCATCTGAAGTGATACAGAACCAAATCATAAACGTGTTGAAAAATACAACGACCATCGACGACCAGAAGAAGAAATATAACAGTGCAAAAAAGTGAAAGCATCTAAAAGGTCTGGTCACACAACAAAACATTTTTTTTTTAATCCAAATTGTTAACAAAATTCAGATTTTCTTTCAGTGATTTATCTCTCTTATTTTTTTCAAACATTTGATCTCGCTGAACCCCTTTCAATCCGCTTCTTATTTTTGTTTGTCGTGTACATTTAGTTTTGGCAAAGTTTTATCTTGGTTGTGTTCTATTCAGCGTTCTCTTCCTCCCAAATAAATTTTAGGCCCATATGACCTCGTTTATCTATCGGGAACTGCTATTTCAACTTTTCATTCACATCTTTTTAATCATTCATTCATTTATACACCAATTGATTCATACATCAATTCACTCGTTCATTCATTCATTCATTCATTCATTCATTCATTCATTCATTCATTCATTCATCCATTCATTTATAATATCCCTACCTCCTTCCATCCATCCATCCATCCATCCATCCATCCATCCATCCATCCATCCATCCATCCATCCATCCATTTGTTCATTTATTCAATCATTCATTCATTCACCCATTCATTCATCCATTCATTTATAATATCCCTCCCTCCATCCATCCATCCATCCATCCATCCATCCATCCATTTGTTAATCTATTCATACATTTATATTCATATTTATCTAGTATTATTTATTTAGGCACCACTTCATCCTCAAATCCATCACTCTCCAGTAAAATTGTTTTCTCTTGTTTATTTTTCTTTCTACAATTTTTTATCGTATTTTCTTTAAACCTCTGATGTGTCCCTCTTTATCTGGATCATCTTGAACCTGTCCTTGCATGCTGGTTTCCATGCCCTCTTAATTGCCTCCTTTGTTTTAATTTATAATATAAACTTTATACTGGTTGCGCTACTCCTTGTATATATTTGCCGTTTCTACTTGTTTTTGTGTCGAGTCCTCGCTGTCTGTGATTGCTTGTGCAATTCCCTTTGCCTTTTTTTTTTTTTCTTTTGTTTCTCAATCCATTTTTTGCTGGAACATGACTTTCTTCCCTGCGTATGACAATAATGCTTTCCTATCTATTTCTCTAGAGTATTTCTCTACTAAGTGAATTTGTCACCTCCTCGTTTTCCACACCTTCTCTATTATTTCTAATTTACTGTTGCATAATCTCATTGAATTGTTATTTTTGTTCCACGTGTCTACCCCTTTTTGTTCATGTATAATTTCTTTGATATTCTCTTCATTAACTTCGTGTGTAAAAGCAGCAATGACTACAACAGCTCTGTAGGGAAGAGGCCAAACGCAGAGTATGGGAGTCCAATATATTTTACGTTTCGCCCAGCAGGGCTTCTTCAGAAATAACATCGATGAAAAACATTTTACTCCTTATATAGCCCGAGCCTTGCGGGGAGAAACAAACATTAAAATGGTGTACACACAATTTGCGCAAATTGCTTGTTACTTGTAATTAAAATTGCCAATGGTTTGTTTATTGTAAAAAATCCACTATTCTGATTTATATTTTCTATGAGGGATATAAACGCCGATTCTAAACATCTACGTTTCATTGTATGGTTTTCATATTTTATAATCTTGGAATTATTCCAATCAGCATTGTGGCCGGTATCGAATCTATGTTTAACAATGGCATTATTCATATTGTATGTTTTCATATCATATTTATGTTCTAATACTCTCTTATCAATACCACGGAAACTTTCACCAATGTAAACCTTTGCTGGGCGAAACGTAAAATATATTGGACTCCCATACTCTGCGTTTGGCCTCTTCCCTACAGAAATTCGTGTGTACATGTATATGTGTGTTTGAGTGTGTTTATTTGTGTGTGTGTGTTTGTGTTTGTATGTGTATACGTGTATGTGTGTGTGTGTATGTGTGTGTGTGTGTATGTGTGTGCATGCGTGTATGTGTATGCATGCGTGTGTGTGCGTGTGTGTGTGTGTGTGTGTGTGTGTGTGTGTGTGTGTGTGTGTGTGTGTGTGTGTGTGTGTGTGTGTGTGTGTGTGTGTGTGTGTGTGTGTGTGTGTGTGTGTGTGTGTGTGTGTGTGTGTGTGTGTGTGTGTGTGTGTGTGTGTGTGTGTGTGTGCGTGTGTGTGTGTATGCGTGCGCGCGTGCGCGTGCGTACATATGTTCGGGGGGTCGAAGACATGGCCAGATTATTATCGTGTAACTGAATAGAAACGAATGGGTTTTGTAAACAAACCGATGTCAAGATAAGATCAAGGAAGAGTGTATAGGAGTGGATGAATGGTGATCTTTGAAACCAGTACATAAAAAAGGAGAAGAGAACACAGCTGGTGACAGAGAAGGAAGAGACAACTTTACAGTAAAGGGTGACAGAAGACTACTTGCCAGGGAAGGGGCGCGGGGATCCATGTACCGTTACAGTGGTGACTCCATGCGTGTCGGTTATGAACATGTGTACATGAGTGGCTATGTTTAATTCTATAGTCATGCACATACGTCGATATATATATATATATATATATATATATATATATATAATATAATTCATATATACAATATATATATTCATATATACATATGCTAACGTACATATACCAACGGCTTTTTCCCTTTTATATTATATATATTTATATATGCAATATATGTACATATATATATATATATATATATATATATATATATATATATATATATATCAATGGCTTTTCCCCCCTTACAAGGGAGGTAGCCAAAGTCAAAGCCACTCCCACCCATTTCATCCCCACATACTCTACTCCCATTTAACATCTCGCCCACTGCCCTGGGTCAGAAGCAATGTAGCAAGACACAACAAATCCACAACAATGTCGCTTCATTTAATCGGCGTCTCTCCTTTCCGTCCCCTCATACAGAAAAAGAGAAGACGGGGAGAAATCCTTTCGGGCTGTGTCAAAATATCATTCACACATACTCCCTCACCCCCTCATCCCCCACCCACTCCCTTTCATCCATCAAAACATCATTCAAACACAACCATTCTCCACTCAACGCTATCTTCTGTCTTCTCCTTTCCTTCCTCGACCGACATTCCCCTCTTTCTCTTTCCCAATGCCACTTTTACCCCATCCATCCATCTCATCCTTGGTCGCCCCCTCATGTTCACTCCTTCCACCTCTGCCTTCCACACCCATTTTACTAATCTTTCTTCACTCATTTGAATGTGTCCAACCATCCCAATATTCTTTCATCAACCCTATCTCCCAACTCCCTTTTCACCTCCGCTCTTCTCCTCACATCCTCGTTTCACACTCTATCCATCCTAGTAACCCCTACCATACTTCTTAGTCATTTCATATTAAACACATTTAAACTCCTCAATGATATTAAAATTGTACTGAAGCTCTTTCCTTTCTTTAATAACCCGAAATATATAATTGTGTGTATATGCTTGCATGCGTCCAGTCACACTACCAGATCCTTTTCCATACATATGATATGCTTTATTTGATTCTCTA
This sequence comes from Oratosquilla oratoria, assembly GCF_046742065.1. Lineage (NCBI taxonomy): Eukaryota > Metazoa > Arthropoda > Malacostraca > Stomatopoda > Squillidae > Oratosquilla > Oratosquilla oratoria. The sequence continues at coordinate 22,717,659 of NC_134818.1, read as the reverse complement.
TCTTTGTGCAAATTAGACCTCATCCGTCAACTACGAAACTCCTACAGTATATCAGCATATTCATTGCTGCCTCAACCAACGCCCAGCACGGCAATCAGATAGATCTTTCTCTGGCTGACTGACTGTGCAGTAGAATGGAGTGGAGTCGTGTATCTTTGACTTAACCGTTTTTATTTTGAACAGAGTTAGCATTAAGTAATCACCTAAATTAGTTGGTCCCAAGAGTATATGAATGTGTGCGTGCGTGCGTGTGTGTGTGTGTGTGTGTGTGTGTGTGTGTGTGTGTGTGTGTGTGTGTGTGTGTGTGCGTGCGTGCGTCCGTGCGTGTTTGTGTGTGCGTACTTTATTGCGTGTTTTATTTGTGTGCTTGTTTATGCATGTGCTTGTGTTTGTACTTATGTTTGTGCTCGTGCATGTGTTTGTGTCTTTGTGCACGCGCGCGTGTGTATGCGTGTGTGTGTGTGTGTGTGTGTGTGTGTGTGTGTGTGTGTGTGTGTGTGTGTGTGTGTGTGCGTGTGCGTGTATCTGTATGTATGTATGTGTGTGTGTATGTACGTACGCACAACCGCACAAGTGCGCATATTTGCATGCCTGCATGGGTACACTGTCGTCCAAGGAAGAATTCATGAATAAGCTTATGTACGAGGTAGTTCGTATAACTCCCTAGATTTCCTCTAACCACGCATAGAAACTAAATCAGGATAATATAATTCCTTCCTTACATGTTCTATATTCTCCCTTTTCTTCTGCATATTTGATCGACTCTAGAGTTCCAAGTTGTGATCCTAACAAGAGCAAAAATAAGAACCACCGGTCTAGAAGAAAGTAAAGAATTATGGCTGTTCGACTGCCTTGAATAAGTTTACGTAACTTGTAAAAGTACCTATTTTCCTGCAATAGTAACAACATTAAATAACTTTGTACAGGAACTGGGTAAAAAATATAATATAATCCCATACTATGTTGCTATCATATTTTCGTTCCCTTTTCTCCGGAATATTTACCCTGGAGTAATTTTGGTCTATTTACATTGGAGTAGTTTTGCTCTATTCTGGAGTTAAGGATAACCATAACAGGGATGAGAAGGACAAGAACCATTGTAGAATAAAGAAAATAATATAGAGTAAGCATGTACACATTCTTGAATGTGTCTACAACCCCCCAAGAAAGAACAATCATGAATAAGTTAACATAGCTCGACTGAATATCCCACAATCAGAGAAAAGAAAGAAAGGTATTTGAAAATACGTATATTGTGATCATTAAATGTGATCCTCTTCAGCGTTGCTTTACAGAGGGTGGGTTAACTTATATATAGCTCGTAAAACTACTGTACCTGTTTTTTTTTTGTTTTTGTTTTTTTTACTTTAATCTATTACCGCCATTGAACTTCATAGATTCCTGTATATGTTTTTGGCTCCTCATTTTCATATACCTATCTTTATACATGTCATTAACGTCACAAATACATAATACTAGGTTATGCTAGGTTAAACTAGATAGGTTAGATAGGTTACATAGGTTAGGTTAGGTTAGGTTAGATAGGTTATGTTAGATAGGTTATGTTAGATAGGTTATGTTAGATAGGTTAGGTTAGATAGGTTATGTTAGATAGGTTATGTTAGATAGGTTAGGTTAGATAGGTTAGGTTAGATAGGTTAGGTTAGATAGGTTACGTTAGATAGGTTACGTTAGATAGGTTACGTTAGATAGGTTAGGTTAGATAGGTTAGGTTAAATAGGTTAGGGATAGGTTAGGTTAGATAGGTTAGGTTAGTTGGGTTAGGCTAGGTTAGTTGGGTTAGGCTAGGTTGTGTTAGGTCAGGTTGGGTTAGGTCAGGTTGGGTTAGGTTAGATAGGTTAGGTTAGATTAAGTTAGGTTAGATTAAGTTAGGTTAGATTAGGTTAAACAGGATGGGTTAGGTTATATAGGATAGGTTAGATGGTAAGGGTTAGGTTGGGTTAAGTTAGAATAGGTTAGGTTAGGTTATTGTCTTAAACCACATAATTTCTCTGATCTTCATAGCCATCCCCGGTCATTTAGTATTTGCGTTCAGATTGTTGGAAAATCGTAAATATACTATTTGATGTAAATGATGACTGAAGTAGTTGGTGAAAACAACACCGAAACGACAGAGGCAGTAGTTGTTGAAAACAAGTGAAGGAAACGTCAGTAAACAATGGCGACTTTGGTGTGCAGAAGTAGAGAAAGAGAAAGAATGAAGTTCTTAATATAATCCATATATTACATTTGCGGCGGTGACAAACTACGTGAAAGTTTAAACATTTTATGTATGAAAAAAATACCCATAGGAATCTACAGATGACCGTCAAAGAAACAAAATTGTACTTGTTTTTCTTATAACCCATAGTCAACATTCAACATCTAAACACGAACTAAATTCGTATGATAATTTCCTTCTCTGTCGCAAGCTTCCAAGTCATATTAATTTTTTTGTGTTCCATCCCTTTACTGTTGAATAATTAGAATAAGGAAATCTTTACTTCTCTCCAGTTGTTGAAGAGGCAAATAAGCTGAGGACCATTTTTGTAGAGGAGAAAAGAAAACGGAACGGGAGAATGTCTGGGCGCGAATTTGAATACAGTTTTAGTAAACTAAAAATATTATATAGAAAAAGACATTCAGACTCTTCATCGGAATGTAGTTATTCAAATGGCGCCAGGGAAGATAAGAAATATAGAAAGGGAACTGCGGTAACTGTCAACAATGATGCTTAAGTATACTTATGCAAGTAGTGAAGGTATGATTACATCTAATCTATCATCAGATATTATACCTAAAAAAAACAGACAGCCCTCGAGAAACTGCAAATTTGCGATTGATAGTTTTATCATAATGCCATTGCTGGATTACGGTAGTGAAGCGCAAGGAATTAGAGTATTATACGAACACTGGATAGAAAATTGAAGTGATTTGAATATTCGGAGTCGTCGTAAGATTTGCAAATTTGGCTTATCAAGGAATCAAATTCTAGATAATAGGACATGACGTAAAAGATGATGATTTATCAATTTATTTACTTGTTTGCTCATTTATTACGCATTTATTCTTATGCACATTCACTTGTGCGTTAATTTATCGGCACGTTAATTTATTTATATGTTATTCTGTACTCGGCCATGTTAGGAACCAAAAGGAGAACAGTCCGCATCTATCTTAATCCGTTGTGAATATAATCCATTGTTAACTTAATCAGTGATAAAACCCGAGAAGAAAAGATTGTATTTTGTCAACAATAGCTACCGCTTCTGTCTTTGGGACAATATTACATCGAAGAAGTAAGGTCATATGGGTGATAAATTAGAGATTTAAAGAAAGTAGAAGAACAGAGAGATAGTGAAAGTTAAAACTGACCGTCATTTTCTTTTTCGTAGGGATTAGTTCTCAAACGTAAGAGTATTTATTGACTTGGTTCGTAGGAATGTTACTTAAGTCCTTGACATATCGATTGCATGAAATTCACGCAGCCGACGAACCATACGTGAGTAGCTCATTGTGGATCGCTCCAAAATCATGTGTCAATATTTTGTTCTGTCCTGTCCTATTCTGTGCTATTTTGTCGTATTCTGCCATATCTTGTCCAATAATGACACTTGTATATTTTGCTGTTCTGCCTCCATAGTTTCTGTTATAAGACAACACAAAGAAGACTATGAGTTTGATTTCATTATCATTTTAATTTCTAGGACAGCACAACCCTTTATGGATAACTTTGGTTATCGATATTGTTATTGTTATTACTATCGTTATGTCGTCGTCGTCGTTATCATCGTCATCATCATCATCATGGTCGTTATGATCGTCGTCATCATGATCGTCATCATGATCATCATCATGATCGTCGTCATTATGATCGTCATCATGATCATCATCATGATCGTCGTCATCATGATTGTCACCATGATCATCATCATGATCGTCGTCATCATGATCACTGTCGCTGTCATCGCAGTCGTTGCCGCCGTTGTCGTCGTCGTTGTCGCCGCCGCCGTCGTCGTCGTCATCGTTGTTATTGCCGTTGTTATTGTTATTTTTGTTGTTTTTATTAGCAGTAGTAGTATTTTTTTAAGGAAATTGCTCAATTTCGCCTTGTAAGGTACTAACATCAGTAAAAATATTTTCTTGTTATCGAATAAGTTCTAAGCAAGATAAAATCCTGTGTATGAATATGTATACAAGGCGGAAGATACCAGTGGCGTAACCGAGGCTGGTTTGAGATAAACAAGGCTATAAACAAGTCATGATCTCGTACTATTTTCATTAAAAGAATACGAACTGTAGATAAGTGGAATCTAATATGGTAGATTAAATAAAATCTCATTAAATTTGAGAGATATCAATCAAACTATTATCATCAAATATAAAATATGTTTCCGTACGGAATCCTTACCTAGTAACCGAAGAAACTTCATACATTATGTATAACTATTACTAATAATATTGTTTATCACCTCGTCTCTCCAAATCCGATGAAGAGGTTGGTATGTTTGAGTAGTCTTCACATTACACAGGCAAACGTATTTGAATCTTGCTTGCTCACATGCACAATGAGAGCAGAACTTGAATGATTCGTTTGATCTTTGCAGAGCAAATAAGGAACGTCTCAGACTCCAATGACTGCCAATTCCGGAGTGAAAAACCACAATACTTCCTGAAGCAAAGCCGAGCCACTTGCAAGAGGCTGGGTCATCATCCAGTCCTAGCTCTACAAAATGATTGACTAATGACAGAACTATACCTGTCAAAGACGGATGCGAATATGTCGGTTTGGTAAGTAGGAACTTTCTACGCCTTTCTTTTTTTTTTTTAGAATTTGTATTTCTTCATTGAGGATTCTGATTTGCTCCCACCTGAATTTAGATAATTGTTATTCCATCAACTATACGGACCGAGTTGGTGTCGTCATTGCAGTTAGGTAACTCATGAATTTATTCAAGTTTCTTTGTCAAATTTGCTTCGCCTTCCTCATAACATCATAAAAAATGTATGCCCTAAGTTAAACGCCTCTTCATGTCAGCAAGTGTGAGTAATGTTTTTGTGATAGTATCACCCCACCCCCCAAAAAAAAGACTCTTTTCCTCCACCAATCTTTCGTTAACGAACCGTTCATGTGCATCTATTCCATTTACTGATAGTGAACAAAGTAATTCTTCAACCTCAGTTGAAGGCACTTGACCACTAATTATATTAACCAGTCCTTCTGGAACCTGTATGCGACCAAATGGATTCTGGTAGTAGCTCTTGCTCTATCCTACTTCAGATACCCTACTCACATCCAAGATTATTTTCGCATTCCTTAGGTCCTTAAGCTCTTGTCTGCCTCCTTTCGAGATGTACAGTCGCCTGAATGTTTTTGCATATTCACCAGTTACCGGTCTTGTCAGTGGTCGTCACAGCAGGGCACCTCTCCGAAGTGCGAAGCCAATTTCCCTGCAATCAATCACCTTTAACCTCTCGGTTTATGATCTTGGTCCGCCGAGGCGCGGCCGGCCGAACGGAACTTCGTCCTTCCCTGTAAGTACAAAACCGCCGTTCTTCAGATGCTAAGTAGCAGGATGAGTCTATTCTAGTCTCGTTTCTAGAACGTAGACAGAGACATATCTAGCATAGCTGGCCCTCCCAACTGGAAGAATGAATGGTACTTATTTGTTTAGTTTGTAAATAGGGCCTAGGTGTATTGATAAATGTACTTGATAATAGTCCTTTGATTTTTGTTACCACAAGCTTGGTTTATATTATGATTTTCTTCAATTTAATATGTGCAGAGAAAGGGGAGTCTCTTAATAGAATAAATTTACCTAGGATCAGCTAGAATAAATACTATAAAAAAAACTTGGAGACAGGTTCAAGAGTAAACTTCCAGTGTAAATTCTAGTAACGAAACTCTTCCCTAACTTGTGTCCTTCAGAATAAAACAACAGAAAGGAGTTGTAGTTTGATACAGAGTGGCAAAGATTCAGATCAGGAGACAAGACGAAATAGAGCTATGTTTTAGCAGGCCTGAGGAAAGCGAGATTCACTAATATGGCAACGCTTTTGTTACCATAAAGTGAGTCAATTCAAAACTAGAGTGTTGATCATTTTCAGTTTCTACTCTCGCTCCGCTCTACCACCCGCACAAATTCATTCCGCTACCATTTTCTATGATAACACCTCATTAGTATGACATTATCCTCAAGGATAGAAACACTGGGTATTGAAGACAAAACATATCATTTATGTCACTATTGCGAATGTCTTAATTCATTTCGTCCAATGACATTCTTTAGAAATTTTGTTCTTGTAATCGTCAGACGGTTTTTATTTAGTTCAGGGATCAAAGTTATTTCAGTAGATAACGTCTTTAAGAAATCTATTCTCTCTAGGGCCAGATGATGTTATTTAGTTTTGGGTAAATCCCAGTGTTGACGGGGTTAACTTTCAAGTAATTAATTCCCTATTATGATGCTCTTTGAAGATTTTATTTATCTTTAATTCAAACGATTTTATTCTAAAACGAGACGATTTAGTTTTGGTAACCACTTTTTATTTGAGTAAACTTCAGCCAATTTCATTTAGATAGCAGGGTCTTTTCTAGAAGAACTCGTTCTTGTGATTTCGATCTAATAGAGACGGAAATAACAAATCTGAAAGATATATTTTTTCTTTACGTGAAGAATCAGTGTGTGTCTCGTTTCATATTAGAAGATAACTGAGGGGGAATTGGACATCTTTTGATGCTGCCACATCAGGAGATAATGTGTTAAATACAAAACAATTTGAAGTTAGGTTTGATGCTCTTAGGATTAATAGAAGACAAGGTCTTGACAGTTAGTGTTCATTAATTTTGATTAATATCAGAAATTAATCAATCTTTATCTGGAAATTAGATTTAATTGGGAATTATCAGAGCTGGAGATATGCCAAGCGTTTAGAAGGGGGGAGACAACATGGTATTATATTCATAAAGAGAGGAGAAAAAAATAGTACTAATAAATCCAACTTTTGATTATAGTAAAACTCATGAAAACAGTTGTAAGAGCTATAATCGAAAATTACTTAGAAAGTGAGTTATGATAAACGATAGAATTATCTTAGTTATATATAATTTCTCTTGTTTAGATGCTCAACTTTTATAATGAAGTCATTTAAATTCTAATAGTAAACTCACTTTAGACTGACAAGTTCTTTGACTTTCAAAAAAGGGGGGTTCGTTGGATTAGATACTGTGTGTATGTGTGCGTGTGTGTGTATTTACCTAGTTGTATTTACCTAGTTGTATTTTACGGGAAGGGGAGCTATGCTCGTGGTGTCCCGTCTTCATATCTCATTTTATCTAAACTATTTTGAAATTCATGCATTGTTTTTGCACACACACCACTTTCTCATCTAACTTGTTCCAACTGTCTATTGCTCTGTGAGGAAAGCTGTTCTTTTTCAAATCTCTTCTATAGTTGTCTTTTTTTATTTTCTTTCCGTGTCCTCTTGTATTTCTGTCATCCCATTTTATCAGATTCTCTCTATCAGTAATTTCTATGCCTTTCATGATTCTGTAAATAGCTATCAAATCTCCTCTCTCTCTTCTTTGCTCTAGTGTCTGTAGTTTAAGTTTTTGTAGTCTCTCTTCATATGATAGTTTTGAGAGTGTTGGTGCCAGTTTAGTAATTGCTCTTTGTATTCTTTCAAGTTTTTTTATACATTTTTTTGTACTTGGTGACCATATCGTTGCTGCATATTCCAATCTTGGTCTTATCAGGGTGATTAGGATTTTTCTCACCATTTCTTCATCCAGGTATGTAAATGCCACTTTGATTGTTCTTATTAAATTATAAGTTTCTCCAAAAATCTTATTTATATGTTTCTCAGGTGACATATTATTCATAACAATGACTCCCAGGTCCCTCTCATTTTCTACTCTTTTTATTCCTTCTTCTCCCAAATTATATGATCCTGTTATTCTGTTTTTTGCTTTTTTCCAAATTCCATTATACTACACTTTTTTGTATTGAACTCCATCTCCCACTTCCTACTCCATTCTTGTACTTTATTTAGATCTCTCTGTAGTGATTCACAATCTTCTTCAGTTTTCACTCTTTTCAGTAATTTTGCATCATCTGCAAAGAAGCTCATATAGCTTTCAATTCCTTCATCCATATCATTAATATATATAGCAAACATTATTGGGGCCAGAACTGTTCCCTGCGGACACCGCTTATTACTTCATTCCATTTTGAGTGCTGATCTCTTATCACTATCATTTTTCTTTCTTGCAAAAAGTCTTCCATCCAATTTAGCAATTTACCTTGTATTCCTCCTTCATATTCTAATTTCTTAAGCAACTTCTTATGTGGTACTTTGTCAAAAGCTTTTTTTAGGTCTAGAAATGCACAATCAGCCCATCCATCTCTTTCTTGTATTATATCTATTAGCCTTGAATAGAAACATATTAAATTGGTGACGCATGATCGTCCTTGTCTGAATCCAAATTGTCTTGGATTTAGTACGTTGTTTTTTTCCAAGTATTTTACCCATCTACTTTTGATAATTCTTTCACATATTTTTGCTATTGTACTTGTTAGAGAGACTGGTCTATAGTTGGTAGGTTCTTCTTTATTTCCTCCTTTATATATAGGTACTATATTTGCTTTTTTCCAATCTTCTGGAACTTTTCCTTCTTTTAAGGAACTGCTTATTATGCTATGTATTTTGTCTGCCAGTTCATTCCTACATTCTTTCAGAATCCAGTTTGCTATTTCATCTGGCCCATGCGATTTTCTGACATCAAAATTACCCAAGTGTGTCAATATTTCATTCTTCGTTACTTCTATTTCTTCCATAGGGGGGACTTTTTCCTTCCACTCAATCTCTTCAGGTTGTATATTTTCCCTTGTAAACACTGATTTAAAATGTTTGTTCATAATTTCTGCCATTTCCATTTCCTCAGTGTATTCAACTCCTCCTTGTCTTAATTTCTCCAAGTCTTGTTTGTTTTTCAGTTTATTGTTTACAAATCTGTAGAATAGTTTTGGTTGATCTTTACACTTTTCTATAACATCTTTTTCATATTTTCTTTTTTCCTCTCTGCACTTTTGTACATATTCATTTCTATAACCAGTATATATTTTCCATTTTTCAGGTCTTCTGTCTTTTTTCCATCCGGTCCAGGCTTTGTCTCTTTTGTCTTTTAACTCCCTACAACTTTTGTTGTACCAGCATTTTACATATTCTTTTTCTTGTTTTTGTCTTGGGACATACTTTTCCACTCCTTCTTTGTAAATTTTTGTCAAAATATTCCATTTCTCTTCCACTGATGTTTCTTCTTTGTATATTTCTTCCCAGTTTTCTTGTTGGAAGAATTCTCTTATTTTATCAAAGTTTGTTTTTTCATACATCATTCTTCCTTTTCTATATTGTTCATTTCTTTTCATATATTTTTCTTCATTAAGTTCCAGTTCAATCAATATGTGGTCACTTTTACCTATTGGTGTTTTATATTCAATCTTGTCCACTATTCTAGGTTCAGATGTAATTATTAAGTCTAGCCTCGATGGTTCTTCTTCATTTCTATACCTAGTGTTCTCTTGTATCCATTGTGTCATTGAATGGTCAGTGATCATCTCAAGTAGAGCATTTCCCCATGAGTCATCACCACTCTTTACTGTCATTTCTTCCCAGCAGATTTCTTTGCAATTAAAGTCGCCCATCATAACTATTCTTCCTCCGTCTTCCATTATTTTAGTTAATGCTATCTTTGTGTCCTCTAACATACTTTTATGTTCACTCTCCTCCCATGAGGCTGTTTTCGGAGGCACATAATTGATCACAAATTTTCTGCTCTTCTTATCTCGGTCTTCCACTTCTATCATAATCATCTCTACTGTATTCTTTCCATATATGACACCTTTCACGTTTATATCCTTCTTTGTCAGGAACATAACTCCACCCCCTTGTTTTTTCTCTCTGTTTCTAATCCAATAATTGTATGTATCATGTCCTACACTGTTGGGTGGTAGTGGGCCTTTTAATTTTGTTTCTACAATTCCCATTATGTCCGGTTCTTTTTCTTTCAAATAATCATTCAGTTCATTCAATCCTGTTATCAATCCATCTATATTTGTGTAAGACACTCTTAGTCTTCTGCCACTTCCATTGTGTTCTCTGTTTCCCTTATGTTTTTCTTTAGTATGTCGAACTGCTTTATTTTCATGTTCACTACTCTCCAATAGAATCTCTCTTTCTCTGACTCCGTTCTTTCCTCGTTTTTTGCCTTAGCTTCAATTCTTTTCTGCTTTTCTGCCTCTCTTTCCTCCTTATTCATTTCTCTTTTTATCCATACCTTTTTATATTGATCATTTGTTGCTAGTTTCCCTGTCTTGGATAGAATTTTCTCTGCCGTTGTTTGTGACCTGAATTTAATCTTAATTGGTCTGGTCTTATCTGTACTATATTTTCCGAGTCTGAATTTTTCCTCAATTTCCTTTATAATTTCTGGTTCATCTTCCTGTACTAATTTTAATAAACTGCTTACCCTTTCATTTTCCTCCTTGATTCTTGCGGTTCTATCTGGGTTATGTTTCTCTTCCATTCCTAATATAATTATACATTTCTTTTTGTCAGCTAATTCTCTTACTATATTCTCCTTCTGTCTCATCACTTTAATAACTGAGTCTTCATTATGTTCTTTCAATTGCTGTTTGACTATGTCAGTGAATGAAACCTTATTCCCTTCTTGAGTTATTCTCCAATTTTTAGCTTCTGTAGCTATTTTCTCACTGTTTTCATTACTATTCTTCTTCAATTTCTCATTCTCCTCCTTTACATTTCCTAACTGTCTTTTTAGGTCCTCTACTTCTTCAGTTAAGTTTCTGTTAGCCTTCTCTAGTTGTTCCAATCTTTCAATTCTCTGGAAAATGGAGTCTACATTACCTAACTTACGTTCCAAGTCCTCGATCACCTTATCAACTCTCTCCTCTAGTCTTATCAGTCGGGGGGGGGGTTGTGTCCCCCCCACCCTCTTTAAATCCCTGGAACATATTCTCGTCACTTTCTACTGTATTTCTCCTCTCTATACTTCTAATCTTTACATTTTTATTTGCCATTTCGTCATCCGGTGGTCGTTTCATGTTGACCTTACGCCCGTCTGCCTGGGCCAAGTCCTCCACATCCTCATTTCCTTCCATTTCCCCAGCAATCCCTCCCCTTCTCCTCTTTTCCTACTTACCTACTGCCTCACGAGCAATTTCCCCCCCCCCTGCAAATACAAAAAGGCACTTCTCTTTGCGTTGGTATCCACAATCTGCACTTTTCTTCAGAGCGTTCTTCAAGCCGTCCGTTCGTTGAAAGTGTGTGTGTGTGTGTGTGTGTGTGTGTGTGTGTGTGTGTGTGTGTGTGTGTGTGTGTGTGTGTGTGTGTGTGTGTTTGTGTGTGTATGTGTATTTACCTAGTTGTATTTTACGGGAAGGGGAGCTATGCTCGTGGGGTCCCGTCTTCATATCTCATTTCATCTAAACTATATTGAAATTCATGCATTGTTTTTGCACACACTACTTTCTCATCTAACTTGTTCCAACTGTCTATTACTCTGTGAGGAAAGCTGTTCTTTTTCAGATCTCTTCTATAGCTGTCTTTCTTGATCTTCTTTTCGTGTCCTCTTGTATTTCTATCATCCCATTTTATTAGATCCTCTCTATCAATAATTTCTATGCCTTTCATGATTCTGGAAATGGCTATCAAATCTCCTCTCTCTCCTCTTTGCTCTAGTGTCTGTAGCTCAAGTTTTGCTAGTGTCTCTTCATATGGCAGTTTTGAGAGTGTTGGTGCCAATTTTGTAATTGCTCTATGTATTCTTTCAGTATTTTTTTATACATTTTTTTTGTACTTGGTGACCACATCGTTGCTGCATATTCCAATCTTGGTCTTATCAGAGTGATAAGTATTTTCTTCACCATTTCTTCATCCAGGTATGTAAATGCAACTTTGATTGTTCTTATTAAATTATAAGTTTCACCAAAAATTTTATTTATTTGTTTCTCAGGTGACATAATCTTCATAACAATGACTCCCAGGTCCTTCTCATTTTCAACTTTTTGTATTCTTTCTTCTCCCAATTTATATGATCCTGTTATTCTGTTTTTGCTTTTTCCAAATTCCGTTATACAACAGTTTTTAGTATTGAATTTCATCTCCCACTTCCTATACCATTCCCATACTTTATTTAGATCACTCTGTAGTGATTCATAATCTTCTTCCGTGTTCACTTTTTTTAATAGTTTTGCATCATCTGCAAAGAAGCTCATATAACTTTCAATTTCTTCATCCATATCATAATATATATAGCAAACATTATTGGGGCCAAAACTGTTCCTTGTGGAACACCACTTATTACTTCATCCCAATTTGAGTGTTTGTCTCTTATCACTACTCTCATTGTTCTTTCTTGCAAAAAGTCTTCTATCCATTTAAGCAGTTTGCCCTGTATTCCTCCTTCGGTTTCTAATTTCTTAAGCAACTTCTTATGTGGTACTTTATCAAAAGCTTTTTTTAGGTCTAGAAATGCACAATCAGCCCATCCATCTCTTTCTTGTATTATATCTATAAGCCTTGAATAGAAACATATTAAATTGGTGACACATGATCGTCCTTGTCTGAATCCAAATTGTCTTGGATTAAACACATTGTTTTTTCTAAATATTTTACTCATCTACTTTTGACAATTCTTTCACAAATTTTTGCTATTGTACTTGTTAGAGAGACTGGTCTATAGTTGGTAGGGTCTTCTTTATTTCCCCCTTTATATATAGGTACTATATTTGCTTTTTTCCAATCTTCTGGAACTTTACCTTCTTTCAAGGAACTGTTTATTATGCTATGTATTATGTCTGCCAGTTCATTCCTGCATTCTTTCAAAATCCAGTTTGCTATTTCATCTGGTCCATGCGATTTTCTGACATCAAGATTACTCAAGTGGTTCAATATTTCATTCTTTGTTACTTCTATTTCTTTCATAGGGGGGACTTTCTCTTTCCATTCAATCTCTTCAGGTTGTATGTTCTCCCTTGTAAACACAGATTTAAAATGTTTGTTCATAATTTCCGCCATCTCAATTTCCTCTGTGTATTCAACTCCTAGTCTTAATTTCTCCAAATCTTGTTTGTTTTTCAGTTTGTTGTTTACAAATCTGTAGAATAGTTTTGGTTGATCTTTACATTTTTCTATGACATCTTTTTCATATTTTCTCTTTTCCTCTCTGCACGCTTGTACATATTCATTTCTATAACAAGTATATATTTTCCATTTTTCTGGTCTTTTGTTTTTCTTCGATTTGGCCCAGGCTTTGTCTCTTTTGTCTTTTATCTCCCTACAACTTTTATTGTACCAGCACTTTACATATTCTTTTTCTTGTTTTTGTCTTGGGACATACTTTTCTACTCCTTTTTTATAGATTTTTTGTCAAAATATTCCATTTCTCTTCTACTGTTGTATCTTCTTTGTGTATTCTTTCCCAGTTTTCATTTTGGAAGAATTCTCTTATTTTATCAAAATTTGCTTTTTCATACATCAATCTTCCTTTTCTATATTGTTAATTTCTTTTCATGTATTTTTTCTCATTTAGTTCTAGTTCTATCAATGTGTGGTCACTTTTGCTTATTGGTGCCTGGTATTCTATCTTTCCCACTATTTCAGGTTCTGATGTGATTATTAGGTCTAGTCTCGATGGTTCTTCATTTCTATACCTAGTGTTCTCTTGGATCCATTGTGTCATTGTGTGGTCAGTAATCATCTCAAGTAGAACACTTCCCCATGAGTCTTCTCCACCCTTTAGGGTCATCTCTTCCCAGCATATTTCTTTGCAATTATAGTCGCCCATCATAACTATTCTTCCTCCATCTTCCATTATCTTGTTTAGTGTTATTCTTGTGTCTTCTAACATGCTTTCATGTTCATTCTCTTCCCACGAGGCTGTTTTTTGGGGGCACGTAGTTTATTACAAACTTTCTGCTCTTCTTATCTTTATCTTCTACTTCTATCATGATCACCTCTACTCTATTGTTCCCATATGTGACACTCTTCACGCTTATATCCTTCTTAGTCAGGAACATAACTCCACCCCCTTGTTTTGTCTCTCTGTTTCTAATCCAATAATTATATGCATTGTGTCCTATGCTGTTGGGTGGTAGTGGACCTTTTAATTTTGTCTCAACAATTCCCATTATGTCCGGATCTTTTTCTTTCAGATATTTGTTCAGTTCATTCAGTCCTGTTATTAATCCATCTATATTTGTGTAGGATACTTTTAACTTTCTGTTATTTCCATTGTATTCTCTGTTTCTTTTGTGTTTCTCTCTGTTATTTTCCATTTCTTCAATTTCATATTCACTACTCTCCAGTAGAATTCTTGTTTTTCTGTCTCCGTTCTGGTCTCGTTTCTTTTCCTTATTTCCTCCTCTCTTTCCTCTTTATTCATTTCCCTTTTTATCCATACCTTTTTATATTGTTCACTTGTTGTTAGTTTCCCTGTTTTGGACAAGATATTCTCTGCCGTCGTTTGTGACCTGAATTTAATCTTAATTGGTCTGGTCTTGTCTGTACTATATTTCCCGAGTCTGAATTTCTCTTCGATTTATTTAATTATTTCTGGCTCATCTTCCTGAACTAATTCTAGTAAGTTTCTTACTTTTTCATTTTCCTCTTTGATTCTTGTGGTTCTATCTGGGTTATGTTTCTCTTCCATTCCTAATATAATTATACATTTCTTTTTGTCTGCTAAGTCTCTTACAATATTCTCCTTCTGTCTCATCACTTTGATAACTGAGTCTTCAGTTTGTTCTTTCATTTTCTGTTTAATTATATCAGAAAATGCAACTTTACTATTTTCTTGTATCTTCCTCCACCCCTCTGCCTCATTTGCTATTGTTTCTTTATTGTCTCTATTGTTCTTTTTTAATTCTTCATTCTCCACTTTTACTTCTCTTAACTGTCTTTTTAGGTCTTCTATTTCATCAGTTAAGTTTTTGTTCGCCTTCTCTAGTTCTTCCAATTTTTCAAACCTCTCGGCAATTTTTGACATCTTGCCAAACCTAATCTCCCAATGCTCAGTCATTTGTTCAAGTTTTTCCTCCAGTTTTGCCAGTCGGGGGAGGTTGGTATCCGCCACCCCCTCATTAAATCCTTGAAAATTATTATCCTCACCTTCCATTGAACTGCTTTTATCTATGTTTCTGATCTTTACAATTTTGTTAGTCCCATCATCGAGATCCAAGTCATCCGTTCGGCGTTTGTTTACAATCCGCCTGGACTCTTGGACCAAGTCCTCCCCTTCCTCATTTCCTTCCATTTCCCTCAATATCCCCTTCTCCTTCCCTATCACTTCCCCACTATTCCACGAGCACTCCCCTTCCCTATAAATAGAAAAAGGCACTTCTCTGGATGTTGAGATCCACGTAGTTTTTCCTTTTTCTTTGGAACACCAGTTCTCGCCGTCCATTCGGTGAAAGTGTGTGTGTGTGTGTATTTACCTAGTTGTATTTACCTAGTTGTATTTTACGGGAAGGGGAGCTATGCTCGTGAGGTCCCGTCTTCATATCTCATTTTATCTAAACTATTTTTAAATTCATGTATTGTTTTTGCACACACCACTTTCTCATCTAACTTGTTCCAACTGTCTATTGCTCTGTGAGGAAAGCTGTTCTTTTTCAAATCTCTTCTATAGTTGTCTTTTTTTATTTTCTTTCCGTGTCCTCTTGTATTTCTGTCATCCCATTTTATCAGATTCTCTCTATCAGTAATTTCTATGCCTTTCATGATTCTGTAAATAGCTATCAAATCTCCTCTCTCTCTTCTTTGCTCTAGTGTCTGTAGTTTAAGTTTTTGTAGTCTCTCTTCATATGATAGTTTTGAGAGTGTTGGTGCCAGTTTAGTAATTGCTCTTTGTATTCTTTCAAGTTTTTTTATACATTTTTTTGTACTTGGTGACCATATCGTTGCTGCATATTCCAATCTTGGTCTTATCAGGGTGACTAGGATTTTCCTCACCATTTCTTCATCCAGGTATGTAAATGCCACTTTGATTGTTCTTATTAAATTATAAGTTTCTCCAAAAATCTTATTTATATGTTTCTCAGGTGACATATTATTCATAACAATGACTCCCAGGTCCCTCTCATTTTCTACTCTTTTTATTCCTTCTTCTCCCAAATTATATGATCCTGTTATTCTGTTTTTGTTTTTTCCAAATTCCATTATACTACACTTTTTTGTATTGAACTCCATCTCCCACTTCCTACTCCATTCTTGTACTTTATTTAGATCTCTCTGTAGTGATTCACAATCTTCTTCAGTTTTCACTCTTTTCAGTAATTTTGCATCATCTGCAAAGAAGCTCATATAGCTTTCAATTCCTTCATCCATATCATTAATATATATAGCAAACATTATTGGGGCCAGAACTGTTCCCTGCGGGACACCGCTTATTACTTCATTCCATTTTGAGTGCTGATCTCTTATCACTACTCGCATTTTTCTTTCTTGCAAAAAGTCTTCCATCCAATTTAGCAATTTACCTTGTATTCCTCCTTCATATTCTAATTTCTTAAGCAACTTCTTATGTGGTACTTTGTCAAAAGCTTTTTTTAGGTCTAGAAATGCACAATCAGCCCATCCATCTCTTTCTTGTATTATATCTATTAGCCTTGAATAGAAACATATTAAATTGGTGACGCATGATCGTCCTTGTCTGAATCCAAATTGCCTTGGATTTAGTACGTTGTTTTTTTCCAAGTATTTTACCCATCTACTTTTGATAATTCTTTCAAAATTTTTTGCTATTGTACTTGTTAGAGAGACTGGTCTATAGTTGGTAGGTTCTTCTTTATTTCCTCCTTTATATATAGGTACTATATTTGCTTTTTTCCAATCTTCTGGAACTTTTCCTTCTTTTAAGGAACTGCTTATTATGCTATGTATTTTGTCTGCCAGTTCATTCCTACATTCTTTCAGAATCCAGTTTGCTATTTCATCTGGCCCATGCGATTTTCTGACATCAAAATTACCCAAGTGTGTCAATATTTCATTCTTCGTTACTTCTATTTCTTCCATAGGGGGGACTTTTTCCTTCCACTCAATCTCTTCAGGTTGTATATTTTCCCTTGTAAACACTGATTTAAAATGTTTGTTCATAATTTCTGCCATTTCCATTTCCTCAGTGTATTCAACTCCCCCTTGTCTTAATTTCTCCAAGTCTTGTTTGTTTTTCAGTTTATTGTTTACAAATCTGTAGAATAGTTTTGGTTGATCTTTACACTTTTCTATAACATCTTTTTCATATTTTCTTTTTTCCTCTCTGCACTTTTGTACATATTCATTTCTATAACCAGTATATATTTTCCATTTTTCAGGTCTTCTGTCTTTTTTCCATCCGGTCCAGGCTTTGTCTCTTTTGTCTTTTAACTCCCTACAACTTTTGTTGTACCAGCATTTTACATATTCTTTTTCTTGTTTTTGTCTTGGGACATACTTTTCCACTCCTTCTTTGTAAATTTTTGTCAAAATATTCCATTTCTCTTCCACTGATGTTTCTTCTTTGTATATTTCTTCCCAGTTTTCTTGTTGGAAGAATTCTCTTATTTTATCAAAGTTTGTTTTTTCATACATCATTCTTCCTTTTCTATATTGTTCATTTCTTTTCATATATTTTTCTTCATTAAGTTCCAGTTCAATCAATATGTGGTCACTTTTACCTATTGGTGTTTTATATTCAATCTTGTCCACTATTCTAGGTTCAGATGTAATTATTAAGTCTAGCCTCGATGGTTCTTCTTCATTTCTATACCTAGTGTTCTCTTGTATCCATTGTGTCATTGAATGGTCAGTAATCATCTCAAGTAGAGCATTTCCCCATGAGTCATCACCACTCTTTACTGTCATTTCTTCCCAGCAGATTTCTTTGCAATTAAAGTCGCCCATCATAACTATTCTTCCTCCGTCTTCCATTATTTTAGTTAATGCTATCTTTGTGTCCTCTAACATACTTTTATGTTCATTCTCCTCCCATGAGGCTGTTTTCGGAGGCACATAGTTGATCACAAATTTTCTGCTCTTCTTATCTCGGTCTTCCACTTCTATCATAATCATCTCTACTGTATTCTTTCCATATATGACACCTTTCACGTTTATATCCTTCTTTGTCAGGAACATAACTCCACCCCCTTGTTTTTTCTCTCTGTTTCTAATCCAATAATTGTATGTATCATGTCCTACACTGTTGGGTGGTAGTGGGCCTTTTAATTTTGTTTCTACAATTCCCATTATGTCCGGTTCTTTTTCTTTCAAATAATCATTCAGTTCATTCAATCCTGTTATCAATCCATCTATATTTGTGTAAGACACTCTTAGTTTTCTGCCACTTCCATTGTGTTCTCTGTTTCCCTTATGTTTTTCTTTAGTATGTCGAACTGCTTTATTTTCATGTTCACTACTCTCCAATAGAATCTCTCTTTCTCTGACTCCGTTCTTTCCTCGTTTTTTGCCTTAGCTTCAATTCTTTTCTGCTTTTCTGCCTCTCTTTCCTCCTTATTCATTTCTCTTTTTATCCATACCTTTTTATATTGATCATTTGTTGCTAGTTTCCCTGTCTTGGATAGAATTTTCTCTGCCGTTGTTTGTGACCTGAATTTAATCTTAATTGGTCTGGTCTTATCTGTACTATATTTTCCGAGTCTGAATTTTTCCTCAATTTCCTTTATAATTTCTGGTTCATCTTCCTGGACTAATTTTAATAAACTGCTTACCCTTTCATTTTCCTCCTTGATTCTTGCGGTTCTATCTGGGTTATGTTTCTCTTCCATTCCTAATATAATTATACATTTCTTTTTGTCAGCTAATTCTCTTACTATATTCTCCTTCTGTCTCATCACTTTAATAACTGAGTCTTCATTATGTTCTTTCAATTGCTGTTTGACTATGTCAGTGAATGAAACCTTATTCCCTTCTTGAGTTATTCTCCAATTTTTAGCTTCTGTAGCTATTTTCTCACTGTTTTCATTACTATTCTTCTTCAATTTCTCATTCTCCTCCTTTACATTTCCTAACTGTCTTTTTAGGTCCTCTACTTCTTCAGTTAAGTTTCTGTTAGTCTTCTCTAGTTGTTCCAATCTTTCAATTCTTTGGAGAATGGAGCCTACATTACCTAACTTACGTTCCAAGTCCTCGATCACCTTATCAACTCTCTCCTCTAGTCTTATCAGTCGGGGTGGGGTTGTGTCCCCCCCACCCTCTTTAAATCCCTGGAACATATTCTCGTCACTTTCTACTGTATTTC
The DNA here is from genome assembly GCF_046742065.1 of Oratosquilla oratoria. Lineage (NCBI taxonomy): Eukaryota > Metazoa > Arthropoda > Malacostraca > Stomatopoda > Squillidae > Oratosquilla > Oratosquilla oratoria. The sequence continues at coordinate 22,698,344 of NC_134818.1, read as the reverse complement.
TCCTCTCTAT
>NC_134818.1:22688334-22693334 GCF_046742065.1 Oratosquilla oratoria | reverse complement strand
GTTTCTAATTTCTTAAGAAACTTCTTATGTGGTATTTTGTCAAAAGCTTTTTCTAGGTCTAGAAATGCACAATCAGCCCATCCATCTCTTTCTTGTATTATATCTATTAGCCTTGAATAGAAACATATTAAATTGGTGACGCATGATCGTCCTTGTCTGAATCCAAATTGCCTTGGATTTAGCATGTTTTTTTTTTCTGAATATTTTACCCATCTACTTTTGACAATTCTTTCACAAATTTTTGCTATTGTACTTGTTAGAGAGACTGGTCTATAGTTGGTAGGATCTTCTAAATTTCCCCCTTTATATATAGGTACTATATTCTCTTTTTTTCAATCTTTTGGAACTTTTCCTTCCTTCAAGGAACGGTTTATTATGCTATGTATTTTGTCTGCCAGTTCATTTCTGCATTCTTTCAAAATCCAGTTTGCTATTTCATCTGGTCCATGCGATTTTCTGACATCAAGATTACTCAAGTGGTTCAATATTTCATTCTTTGTTACTTCTATTTCTTTCATAGGGGGGACTTTCTCCTCCCATTCGATCTCTTCAGGTTGTATGTTCTCCCTTGTAAACACTGATTTAAAATGCTTGTTCATAATTTCCGCCATTTCTATTTCCTCTGTGTATTCAACTCCTCCTTGTCTTAATTTCTCCAAATCTTGTTTGTTTTTCAGTTTGTTGTTTACAAATCTGTAAAATAATTTTGGTTGATCTTTACATTTTTCTATGACATCTTTTTCATATTTTCTCTTTTCCTCTCTGCACGCTTGTACATATTCATTTCTATAACAAGTATATATTTTCCATTTTTCAGGTCTTTTGTCTTCCATTTGGTCCAAGCTTTATCTCTTTTGTCTTTTAACTCCCTACAACTTTTATTGTACCAGCACTTTACATATTCTTTTTCTTGTTTTTGTCTTGGGACATACTTTTCCACTCCTTTTTTATAATTTTTTTGTCAAAATATTCCATTTCTCTTCCACTGTTGTTTCTTCTTTGTATATTCCTTCCCAGTTTTCTTTTTGAAAGAATTCTCTTACCTTATCAAAGTTTTTTTCATACATTCTTCCTTTTCTATATTGTTTATTTCTTTTCGTTTATTGTTCCTCATTTAGTTCCAGTTCAATCAATGTGTGGTCACTTTGTTTGGTGTTTTATATTCAATCTTTTCCACTATTCTAGGTTCAGATGTGATTATTAGGTCTAGTCTCGATGGTTCTTCTTCATTTCTATACCTAGTGTTCTCCTGTATCCACTATGTCATTGTATGGTCAATAATCATCTCGAGTAGAACATTTCCCCATGAGCCGTCTCCACCCTTTACTGTCATCTCTTCCCAACAGATTTCTTTACAATTAAAGTCGCCCATCATAACTATTCTTCCTCCATCTTCCTTTATCTTATTCAATGTTATCCTTGTGTCTTCTAACATATTCTTATGTTCACTCTCTTCCCACGAGGCTATTTTTGGAGGCACATAATTTATCACAAACTTTCTGCTCTTCTTATCTCTGTCTTCCACTTCGATCATAATCATCTCTACTGTATTCTTTCCATATGTGACACACCTCACGTTTATATCCTTCTTAGTCAGGAACATAACTCCACCCCCTTGTTTTGTCTCTCTGTTTCTAATCCAATAATTATATGCATCATGTCCTACACTGTTGGGTGGTAGTGGACCTTTTAATTTCGTTTCTACAATTCCCATTATGTCCGGTTCTTTTTCCTTCAGATAATCATTCAGCTCATTCAATCCTGTTATTATTCCATCTATATATGTGTAAGACACTTTTAGTTTTCTGCCACTTTTGTTTTTCTCTGGTATGTCGTATTTTCTTACTTTCATATTCACTACTCTCCAATAGAATACCTCTTTTTCTGACTGTTCTGTTCTCGTGTTTTTCCTTAGCTTCATGTCTTTTCATTTTTTCCTCCTCTCTTTCCTCTTTATTCATTTCTCTTTTTATCCATACCTTTTTATATTGTTCACTGTTTGCTAGTTTCCCTGTTTTTGATAAGATATTCTCTCCAGTCGTTTGTGACCTGAATTTAATCTTAATTGGTCTGGTCTTATCTCTACTATATTTTCCGAGTCTAAACATCTCTTCAATTTGTTCCATGATTTCAGGTTCATCTTCCTGAACTAATTCTAGTAAACTACTATTTCTTTTTCCTCGTTGATTCTTGTGGTTCTATTTAGGTTATGTTTCTCTTCCATTCCTAATATAATTATACATTTCTTTTTATCTGCTAAGTCTCTTACTATATTCTCCTTCTGTCTCATCACTTTAATAACTGAGTCTTCAGTTTGTTCTTTCATTTGCTGTTTAAATATGTCAGTAAATGCAACTTTACTATTTTCTTGGATTTTTTTCCAACCCTGTGCTTCTATTGCTATGGCTTCTTTGTTGTCTTTATTATTCCTCTTTAATTCTTCATTCTTATCTTTTACTTCTTTTAACTGTCTTTTTAATTCTTCTATTTCTTTAGTTAAGTTTTTGTTCACCTTCTCTAGTTCTTCCAATTTTTCAACTCTCTTGGCAATCTTTGCTATGTTACCGAACCTACTTTCCCAATGTTCGGTCATTTTTTCAAGTTTTTCCTCTAGTCTTGCTAATCGGGGGAGGTTGGTATCCCCCCCCTCATTAAATCCCTGGAAATTATTATCTTCACCTTCCATTGTGCTGGTCTTATCTATATTTCTAATCTTTACATTTTTGTTAGTCCCATCGTTTCCAAAAACATCCTCGGTCCTTCTCTTGTTTACAAGACGCCTTGCCTCCTGGACCAAGTCCTCCCCTTCCTCATTTCCTTCCATTTCCCTCAGTAATCCCTCCCCTTCTCCTTTTTTATCACCTTCCCACTACACCACGAGCTTTCTCCTTTCCTGTAAATACAATAAGGTACTTCCTTGACGTTGAGATCCACGTAGATTTCGCTTTTTCTTCGGAACTCTAATTCTCGCCGTTCATCCGACGAAAGTGTGTATGTGTGTGTGTGTGTGCGCGCGCGTGTGTGTGTGTGTGTGCGTGTGTGTGTGTGTGTGTGTGTGTGTGTGTGTGTGTGTGTGTGTGTGTGTGTGTGTGTGTGTGTGTGCGCGCGCGTGTGTGTGTGTGCGCGTGTGCGTGTGCCTGTGTGTGTATGCCTGTGTGTGTGTGTGTGCCTGTGTGTGTGTGTAGTTTTATGTCTCTGTGCAAGTCTGTGTCTGTGCGTAGGTCTGTGTTTGTGTGTAGATCTGTTTCTGTGTGTACTGTACCTGTGTCTATGTACGTGCGTGTATGTATGCGTATTCATGTGCACATACACAAGCGTGTGCATATGTATATGCATACCCTCCAGTGTGATATCTTACCCGACCCGAAAGGGAAGCAGAGACCAAAAGGAGCTCTCATGTTGGCTTCTTCATCCCCTTCTTGGTCTCCCCTGATGATATCTCTACAATATTGATGATAGTTAATGTTTAGGATATCTGAACAATGTTGATGTTATCAAGACAATATTGATGATAACTAATGTTGATGATATCTACATAAAATTGATTATGACACAGGTTTGTGATACGTTGGATAATCGATGATCCTCAAAATATATGACAGACTCTTTGAACAATATTGATGGTTTCTGAGTCGTCCCCAACCTTTATGTTTATCTTACTGATGATTGTTGGGCGATTGAAGCCCTTAGATATATAGAGATGTCGAATCGAACGCTTCACGTGTATAGATTTTAATGCCCTTTAGTGTATAGAGACATCACGTAGGGAATTTTAAAGTAGTTTGTATGTAATCACTGTGTACGATGTTATATTATGTCGGCATTTGAATTTATAAAATGGGATTTTTTTTTTTCCAATTTGAGAATTTACATACGTCTGTAAGCGTCCGCCTACCAATCATTTGTCTTTGGTTGTTGATTCAAGCACTGGACTTTGTCTGATGATAATTTTTTTTTTCTTCGTTCACTCAATTGACCATTATCATTTTTATCCAATTGTACCTCCTACGATAGCATCACTCCACAGACTCTTAGTGTTGATATATTTTCTAAACTAGAAAAGAATCTAGTGGTAATTTGTGAACCAATAGATCTTGTGGTCTAGCCGACAGCTCTGCAGTCATCGCTTGAACAGTAATGACTTTCATATCTTAAAAGGGAAGAATAATTATCTCCAATTAGTGTTAATGATTCACTCTAAATTATAATGACGGCGTTCGCTGAGTACATCTCGAGGGTGCTTGTTAAAAACTTGTTGAAAATTTCCAAACGCTCCACTCTTGGCAAGGCCAAGAGGTGGTGAGATGCTTACACCAAGAGGCGCTTAGCCATGGCTGATATCGTCACCTTTGCCCTTTGTACTCAGAAGGAAAGTGATAGTCACCCTTAAGGACCCCATCCACGGTACGATCTGGTCTTGAGGCCAATGGACAGATCTGGTCGGAACGGATCAGATTGGATCGTGAATGAACTGGTTTTGGTTTGTGCGCCTAACATACACGATCCAATTTGGTCATTTCCGACCAGTTCTGTCCGGCAGCCCCAAGACCATATTGTACCGTGGATGGGTCTCTTTGCCCACAGAGGTTGAACTGAAACCTTTACTAGTCACGCGAGAACTGAGGCTGAAGACCAACGCTTCACAGCAAGTGACACGCTTAAAGTTTATTATTGGTGTGGGTACTACCTGAGCAATGTGACAGAAGAGAGGGATGACTCTTCATCCACGAGGTGCTAAGATGGGAGGGGAGATGAATGGGGTTTTGGATGGGTGTGGGGAGGGGACAGGGAATGGGTGTATGCTTTGATTCGGCAATTCCTCTTACAAGGAAAAAGACCCTTTGGTGTGTATATATATATATATATATATATATATATATATATATATACATGCATATGTGTTGGCAGAATGGACCAATGCCAGTTAATGCCAATCATTGCCAGTTACAATACTGCAGTACATATTTCCACGTCTGAGAAGGCGTACAAAATTTGCACTT
>NC_134818.1:22658334-22678334 GCF_046742065.1 Oratosquilla oratoria | reverse complement strand
ATATATATAATGCTTATATACATATATGCATTTGTACACATATACTTGCGTACATTTAAACACATGAACATTCTTACATGCACATACTCTTAAGTACATATACACGTTTGCATGGATGCACATTTATACGCATGTATATGCTGTATGTATACAAAAACGTATCTACACACAAATGCACAATCAACAAACACGATTTTTTTTATTTGACTTATTCAGATACAAGTTTAGATGTACTTTCGTCTGTCCTTGAAATTTACGCCCATTGTACACGAGGTGAAGTAGTCGTTGTCATTGTCGTCGTCGTTGTCCTCGTCAGTCGTCATCATAATCGTCGTCACAGCCGTCGTCGTCGTAATTGTCGTCCGTCGTCGTAATCGTAGCCCTTACAGTCTTTGTAATGTCGTCGTAGTTACAGTCGTCGTCGTAATCGTCGTCGTTGTAATTGTCGTCGTCGTCGTAATCTTCGTCGTCGCAATTGTCGTAATCTTCGTCGTCGTTGTAATCGTCGTCGTTGTAACCGTCGTCGTCGTCGTAATCTTCGTCGTCGCAATCGTCATAATCGTCGTCGTTATAATCGTCGTCGTTGTAATCGTCGTCGTCGCAATCGTCGTCGTCGCAATCTTCGTCGTCGTTTTCGTCGTCGTAATCTTCGTAGTCTTAATCGTCGTTGAAATTGTTGTGGTCTTAATCTTCGTAGTCGTAATCGTCGTTGACGTAATTGTCGTCGTCGTCATAGTCGTCGTCGTCGTCATCATCATCATCATCATCATCATCATCATCATCATCATCATCATCATCATCATCATCATCATCATCATCATCATCATCATCATCATCATCATCATCATCATCGTCATCGTCATCGTCATCGTCATCGTCATCGTCATCGTCATCATCATTATCGTCATGATCATTATCGTCATGATCATTATCGTCATGATCATTATCGTCATGATCATTATCGTCATGATCATTATCGTCATGATTATTACCATCATGATCATTACCATCATGATCATTATCATCATCATCATCATCATCATCATCATCATCATCATCATCATCATCATCATCATCATCATCATCATCATCATCATCATCATCATCATCATCATCATCATCATCATCATCATCATCATTATCATTATCATTATCGTCATGATCATTATCGTCATGATCATTATCGTCATGATCATTATCGTCATGATTATTACCATCATGATTATTACCATCATGATCATTATCATCATGATCATTATCGTCATGATCATTATCGTCATGATCATTATCGTCATGATTATTACCATCATGATTATTACCATCATGATCATTATCATCATGATCATTATCATTGTCATCACATCATCATCAACATAAGAATGAAGGAGACTGCAAGAGACCATACGGCCTACACAAGGCAGCTCCGTATCCATCACCACCTGTCGTCCCCATCCATAAAGTTGTCTAATCGTTTCTTAAAACAACTGATAGTTTCAGCGCTTACTACATGGTTACTAAGTCTATTCCATTCGTAGACCACCCTATTAGTAAACCAATTATTGCCTATTTCCTTTTTAAATCTAAATTTGCCCAGTTTAAATCCATTGCTGCGAGTCCTGCCCTGTTGTTTTAATATGATGACCTTGTTTGCATCATTATCATATCACTATCATCATCGTCATCATCATCGTCATCGTCATCGTCATCGTCATCGTCATCGTCATCGTCATCATCATCATCATCATCATCATCATCATCATCATCATCATCATCATCATCATCATCATCATCATCATCATCATCATCATCATCATCATCATCATCATCATCATCATCATCATCATCATCATCATCGTTTTCATCATCATCATCTTTTCATATTCATTTTCATCATCATCATCATCGTTTTCATCATTTTCATCGTTTTCATCATTTTCATCGTTTTCATAATTTTCATCATTTTGATTTTCATCATCATCATCATCATCATAATTTTCATCGTTTTCATAATTTTCATCGTTTTCATAATTTTCATCATCATTTTGATCATCATCATCATCATCATCATCATCATCATCATCATCATCATCATCATCATCATCATCATCATCATCATCATCATCATCATCATCATCATCATCATCATTTTCATCATTACTTTCATCAGCATCATTATTTTCATCATCATCATCATCATTTTCATCATTATTTTCATCATTATTTTCATCATTATTTTCATCATTATTTTCATCATTATTTTCATCATCATCATTATTTCCATAATTATTTTCATCTATCATTATTTTCATAATTATTTTCATAATTATTTTCATCATTTTTATTATCATAATTTTCATAATTATTTTCATTATTTTTATTATCATAATTTTCATAATTATTTTCACTATTTTTATCATCATTTTCATAATTATTTTCATTATTGTTATTATCATAATTTTCATTATTATTTTCATTATTTTCATCATCATAATTTTCATAATTTTCATAATTTTCATAATTTTCATCATCGTCCTCATCACCGATGCCTCCACCGCCGCCGCCGTCGCCATCACCATCATCGCCATCATCGCCATTATCGCCATCATCACCATTACTATCACTATCATTATCACAATCACCACTGCGATCACCATCACTATTACTATCACAATCACCATTGACATCTGCATCACCACCACCACCATCACCATCTGCATCGCCACCACTATCACCACAAACAACCAAATCCTCACCCAACCACCACAAAATCACACACCACAAGCCACCCAACCAACCACCACATCTTTCATTTTCCATCAAGTCGATGCGTCCTCACTTGTTTCATTATGTACGCTATCAGTTTTTATTTTGATTTTAGAATTTACTTTGTTTTCAACATGTTTATTGCGCAAGAACACGACTCGATGTGAATCTCGCTTTCTTCCTTTATTTCGTGGTAAGATTGTGAGAAACATACGCCAGGAGGTGCGTAACTGCGGCCGAAGCCGTCACCTTTGCCCTACTATGCGCTTGGACTGTTGGGGCAGGTCACCACTGGGAATCGGAGAGAAGTGCAAGATTCGAACCCACAACCAAACGAATACGAGAACAGCACACTTCCAATTACGTCACTAACGTTTTGTGACAAAATAAGTTTTATTGAAAAAAAAAAAATCAGAGCAAACTTGAAAACTATAAACATTTTCTTTTAAGAAGCCTTGATAATGACATCAGGTTGCAGATACTCAAGTATGTAAATTAATTCGCATTCGCTTATTTATCGATATTTGAAGCTTTAAAGACACTTCCTTACAACCGAACATTGTTGTTGTGTCGTTATCAACCACTAACATCGTCGAGTTTTATTTGCATTCGATATTTTTTCTTACATCCAACTCTTTGAAAATATGACCAGTTTACAATTAGTATTATTAACTTTAATACCTGTACCATTTATTTTACACGCGTACATTTGCGCTTAAAACAGATGCTAGATGTTTCAAATGATTTGTCAATTACTTCCTGGATCTGGTTAATCATATTGTTCCTTAGAAAATTATCATGACTGACTGACTGACTAGACTAACTTGTCTTACTGACTGACTGACTAGACTAACTTGACTGACTGAGTGACTGACTAGACTTACTTGACTGACTGACTGACTGACTGACTGACTGACTGACTGACTGACTGACTGACTGACTTAATGACTAACTTAATGACTGACTTAATGACTGACTAACTGTCTTTATTACTGACAGTTTGACTTAATGACTGACTGACTGACTGACTGACTGACTGACTGACTGACTGACTGACTCTCCTACTGACTGTCTTACTGAATGTCTTACTGACTGTCTTGCTGACTGACTGAATGACTGACTGTCTGAATGTTTGACTACCTGACTAACTGTGATTCTTTGACTGACTGACTGACTAAATAAAAATACTAAGTTAAAAGACTGACTGACTGACTGACTGACTGACTGACTGACTGACTGACTGACTGACTGACTGACTGACTGACTGACTGACTGACTGACTGACTGACTGACTGACACGTCTTCCTGCCTGCCTGCCTACTTGCTTGCCTGCCTGCCTGACGTGACTGACTCACTCGTAAGGGTCGAGTGATGTAATTAGGCCCACACCTGCTCGACCCCACACCCATGTCCCAAGTCTACAGTCTACAGTCTACCCTGCTTTGGCCTTGAACAGTCTTTATCTTCCTTCCCTCATCTTTTTACCACAATCATTCCACCTGAACTTATCCCTCCCTAACTCCTCCTCTTCGGCCAGAAAGCTAATTATCTCTTCTTCTTTCGCAAATCCTTTACAGCAAAACTCTTACAAATATTCACCTCTCCCAGTACACCAAGTTCCCCAGTCAATTAACCTCTTCCTTCATAAACGACTAGATACACCTTCTTGGAGGAATTCTCAGAATATCCCCTCCTTCTCCCTCTTGCGTAAGCGTCCATGAACAAGAGGGTTTCTTCCGAGGTGAGCATAGGTTTGTTTGTGTCCATGGGACGGATTGCACCTGAGTTCCAGCATGTACGAGTATACTTAGGGGCTTGTAACTGTGTCTTTACGAGGTGCGTCCTTTTCCAGTGAATACCGTACTAATGCTAGTGATGGGCACTCCATCATGCATGCGAGTACCCTGACAGGTTTCTCCAGGTCTTCCTCGTATCTCCTTCTGTGTCTCCCTCTTGTGTCTCTTTGTACCTCTCTTTGTCTCTCTGTTCGTATCTTTCCTTGTCTTTGTCTCCCTCTCTTTGTCTCTCCTTGTCTCTTTTTTGTCTCTTTGCCTCTGTCTCTTTTTTGTCTCTTTGCCTCTGTCTCTTTGTCTCTATCTTGGTCTCTCTGTCTTTCTCTTTGTCTCTTTGCCTCTCTTTTTGTCTCTTTTTGTCTTTCTTCTCTTTAGGTATCTCACTTTTCCTCTTTCTTTCTGTATCTCTTTCTGTATCTTTTTCTGTATCCGTACCTTTGTATCTCTCCCTGATTCTCTTTCTGTGTCATTCTTTCTGTATCTCTGTCTCTCTATCTTTTTGTCCCTCTCCACATACTAACAACACACGCTCAATGTGCGCATACGCACGCACGCACGCACGTCGGTCGTGGTGGCAGCGAAGTTTGGACTCTGGTGATATCTTCAAATTTCGAGGATCACAACGACAAGGAAGTACCTGTGTTGTATTAATAGGGAAGGGGAAAGCTAGTGGTGTAGTGGGAAAGTGAGGAAAAAGGAGAAGGGGAGGGATTACTGAGGCAAATGGAAGGAAATGAGGAAGGGGAAGATTGGGTCCAGGAAGTCAGACGGCATGTCAACAAAAAACGGCCAGACGATAATGGTGAAGTTGAAGAGATTAGCAAAAATGTAAAAATTAGAAATATAGAGAAGAGCAGTGCAATGGAAGGTGAAGATAACTATTTCCATGAGGTGAGGAAATGACAACCTCCCCGACTAGTAAATCTAGAGGAGAAACTAAAAGAAATTAATAAAAATTGGGAAGTTAGGTTTATTCAAATAGAGCTCATTACTCAACGAGTTGATAAAGTGGAAGAACTAAAGAAGAAGAATCAAAACCTAACTAAAGAAATAGAAAAATTAAAAAGACAGTTAAGAGAAGTAAAGGATGAGAATGAGGAATTAAAGATGAGTAATAAAAAGAATAAAGAGTCCATAGCAAAAGAGGTAAGTGGTTGGAAAAAAGTACAAGAGAACAACAACATGGGATTTAGAGGTATAATGGAACAGCAGACGAAAGAAAACACTGAAAACAAGTTATTAAAGTGATGAGGGAGAAGAATATAGTAAGACTTAGTGGATAAAAAGAAATGTATGATTATATCAGGGATGGAAGAGAAGTATAATCTAAATAGGACTACAAGAATAAAGGAAGAAAAGGAAAAAGTAAATAAGATAGTTCAAGAAGATGAACCAGAAACAGGGAAAGAAATTGAAGAAATACATAGGCTCGGGAAATACAATACAGATAAGACCAGACCAATTAAGGTTAAATTCAGTTCACAAACGACAGAGAATATCTTAGCAAAAACAGGGAAACTAGCATACAGTGAGCAATATAAACAGGTATGGATGAAAAGAGAAATAAATAAAGAGGAAAGAGAGGATGAGAGATCAAAAAGACTAGAAGCTAAGGAAAAAATGCGAAAAGAACAGAGTCAGAAAAAGAGAAATTCTATTAGAGAGTAGTGAATATGAAAGTGAGGAAATGGTTCATAGCAGAGAAAAACGGAAGGGAAACAGAAAACACAATGGAAGTAGCAGAAAATTAAAAGTATCTTACACAAATATAGGTGGATTAATAACAGGCTTGAACGAACTGAATGATTACCTGAAGGAAAAAGAACCGGACATAATGGGAATTGTGGAGACAAAATTGAAAGGTCCACTACCACCCAGCAGTGTAGGATATGGTGCATATAATCATTGGATTAGAAACAGAGAGGTAAAACAAGGGGGTGGAGTTATGTTCCTGACCAAGAAGGATATAAATGTGAGGAATGTCACACATGGAAAGAATAGAGTAGAGATGATTATGATGGAAGTGGAGGACAAGGATGGGAAGAGCAGGAAGTTTGTAGTAAATTATGTGCCTCCTAAAACGGCTTTGTGGGAAGAGAGAGAACACAAAAATATGTTAGATGACACAAGGATAATACTTAATAATACAATAGAAGATGGAGGAAGAATAGTTATAATGGGTGACTTTAATTGTAAAGAAATCTGCTGGGAAGAGATGACAGTAAAGGGTTGAGACGATCTATGGGGGAATGTACTACTTGATATGATTATAGAACATACAATGACGCAATGGATACAAGAGAATACTAGGTATAGAGATGAGGAAGATCCATCGAGACTGGACCTAATAATGACATCAGAACCCGAAATAGTGGACAAGATTGAATATAAGACACCTATAAGTAAAAGTGACCACATATTGGTTGAACTGGAACCAAATGATGAAAAATACATGAAAAAAACGAAAAAATATAGAAAGGGAAGGTTGTTGTATGAGTAATAGACATTTGGAACAAGTTAGATGAGAAAGTGATGTGTGCAAAAACAATACATGAATTTAAAAACGATCTAAATAAAATGAGATATGAAGACGGGACACCACAAGCATAGCTCCCCTTCCCGTAAAATACAACTAGGTAAATACACACACACAATATACATATATATATATATATATATATATATATATATATATATATACATACATATATATATATAATCCTGAAAGACAGAGTCATGATAGCGTTTGTAAAGGACAGGCTGTCAGATTGGGGAGAGGTAAAAAGATAACTAGCGAGGTTCCACAGGACTACGTACAAAATTCTGTGCAGTTACATTGATTCGTGGAACAACACGGAAGAATAAGTAGTCCCGCTAGACAACACAAACAAATATGCAGCCAAGTTTGACTGATGAATATGCAGAGACAGGACCTTAGGAATGTAGCACTTGTTTTGTTTATTGTAAGTAGATAAGAACACACACATGGTGGGATAGGGTAAGAAATGAAAGGGAAAGTAAGAGAAGGGTATGGAAGGGTAAAGCTAGTGTTGAAACTGAAGGCATCGGGGTAAAGTGACAGGAAATACAGTATGTGCCCTCAGACGAGAATAAAAGAATAAAACAAATGAATAAATGAATAAAATGAATTAATCGAAGACTCGCCATATAAGCCCACAAAGCTCGTGATTGCTCTGAAGTAAAGCTGAACCGATGGGACGTCGAGAGTCACTCTCAAACCATCAATTCGCTTTCCCAATTTGAGTTTTGTGAGCAGAGATAATTTCATTCGGTCAATAAGTAAATTCAGGGCAGAGGACATTCAGTCAAAGTCGATTACGTTACGAAAAAACAAAAATAACTTGAGTAGAGGTCAAAATAATTAAGCCATATTTACTTTATTCTAAACCAGAAGACATTTCTTAAAGACCAAAAATTCTACCAGTCGTTGGAGTAAAAGCCTTGATGGAATGAACTGATCAGCAAGAGGAAAATTCTAAAGTTATGAAAAACTGGGAAAATATGGATTTTTTTTAGAAGCATTAATGAAGAAATGTTTGATATACAAAATATACACACAAAGCAGGAGTGTCTAATCTGGGAAATTATATATATATATAATTATATATATATATATATATATATATATATGTGTGTGTGTGTGTATTTACCTAGTTGTATTTACCTAGTTGTATTTTACGGGAAGGGGAGCTATGCTCGTGGGGTCCCGTCTTCATATCTCATTTTATCTAAACTATTTTTAAATTCATGTATTGTTTTTGCACACACCACTTTCTCATCTAACTTGTTCCAACTGTCTATTACTCTGTGAGGAAAGCTGTTCTTTTTCAAATCTCTTCTATAGCTGTCTTTTTTTATTTTCTTTCCGTGTCCTCTTGTATTTCTGTCATCCCATTTTATCAGATTCTCTCTATCAGTAATTTCTATGCCTTTCATGATTCTGTAAATAGCTATCAAATCTCCTCTCTCTCTTCTTTGCTCTAGTGTCTGTAGTTTAAGTTTTTGTAGTCTCTCTTCATATGATAGTTTTGAGAGTGTTGGTGCCAATTTTGTAATTGCTCTTTGTATTCTTTCAAGTTTTTTTATACATTTTTTTTGTACTTGGTGACCATATCGTTGCTGCATATTCCAATCTTGGTCTTATCAGGGTGATTAGGATTTTCCTCACCATTTCTTCATCCAGGTATGTAAATGCCACTTTGATTGTTCTTATTAAATTATAAGTTTCTCCAAAAATCTTATTTATATGTTTCTCAGGTGACATATTATTCATAACAATGACTCCCAGGTCCTTCTCATTTTCTACTTTTTTTATTCCTTCTTCTCCCAAATTATATGATCCTGTTATTCTGTTTTTGCTTTTTCCAAATTCCATTATACTACACTTTTTTGTATTGAACTCCCTCTCCCACTTCCTACTCCATTCTTGTACTTTATTTAGATCTCTCTGTAGTGATTCACAATCTTCTTCAGTTTTCACTCTCAGTAGTTTTGCATCATCTGCAAAGAAGCTCATATAGCTTTCAATTCCTTCATCCATATCATTAATATATATAGCAAACATTATTGGGGCCAGAACTGTTCCCTGCGGGACACCGCTTATTACTTCATTCCATTTTGAGTGCTGGTCTCTTATCACTACTCTCATTTTTCTTTCTTGCAAAAAGTCTTCCATCCAATTTAGCAATTTACCTTGTATTCCTCCTTCATATTCTAATTTCTTAAGCAACTTCTTATGTGGTACTTTGTCAAAAGCTTTTTTTAGGTCTAGAAATGCACAATCAGCCCATCCATCTCTTTCTTGTATTATATCTATTAGCCTTGAATAGAAACATATTAAATTGGTGACGCATGATCGTCCTTGTCTGAATCCAAATTGCCTTGGATTTAGTACGTTGTTTTTTTCCAAGTATTTTACCCATCTACTTTTGATAATTCTTTCACAAATTTTTGCTATTGTACTTGTTAGAGAGACTGGTCTATAGTTGGTAGGTTCTTCTTTATTTCCTCCTTTATATATAGGTACTATATTTGCTTTTTTCCAATCTTCTGGAACTTTTCCTTCTTTTAAGGAACTGCTTATTATGCTATGTATTTTGTCTGCCAGTTCATTCCTGCATTATTTCAGAATCCAGTTTGCTATTTCATCTGGCCCATGCGATTTTCTGACCTCAAAATTACCCAAGTGTGTCAATATTTCATTCTTTGTTACTTCTATTTCTTCCATAGGGGGGACTTTTTCTTTCCACTCAATCTCTTCAGGTTGTATATTTTCCCTTGTAAACACTGATTTAAAATGTTTGTTCATAATTTCTGCCATTTCCATTTCCTCAGTGTATTCAACTCCTTGTCTTAATTTCTCCAAGTCTTGTTTGTTTTTCAGTTTATTGTTTACAAATCTGTAGAATAGTTTTGGTTGATCTTTACACTTTTCTATAACATCTTTTTCATATTTTCTTTTTTCCTCTCTGCACTTTTGTACATATTCATTTCTATAACCAGTATATATTTTCCATTTTTCAGGTCTTCTGTCTTTTTTCCATCTGGTCCAGGCTTTGTCTCTTTTGTCTTTTAACTCCCTACAACTTTTGTTGTACCAGCATTTTACATATTCTTTTTCTTGTTTTTGTCTTGGGACATACTTTTCCACTCCTTTTTTGTAAATTTTTGTCAAAATATTCCATTTCTCTTCCACTGATGTTTCTTCTTTGTATATTTCTTCCCAGTTTTCTTGTTGGAAGAATTCTCTTATTTTATCAAAGTTTGTTTTTTCATACATCATTCTTCCTTTTCTATATTGTTCATTTCTTTTCATATATTTTTCTTCATTAAGTTCCAGTTCAATCAATATGTGGTCACTTTTACCTATTGGTGTTTTATATTCAATCTTGTCCACTATTCTAGGTTCAGATGTAATTATTAAGTCTAGTCTCGATGGTTCTTCTTCATTTCTATACCTAGTGTTCTCTTGTATCCATTGTGTCATTGAATGGTCAGTAATCATCTCAAGTAGAGCATTTCCCCATGAGTCATCACCACTCTTTACTGTCATTTCTTCCCAGCAGATTTCTTTGCAATTAAAGTCGCCCATCATAACTATTCTTCCTCCGTCTTCCATTATTTTAGTTAATGCTATCTTTGTGTCCTCTAACATACTTTTATGTTCACTCTCCTCCCATGAGGCTGTTTTCGGAGGCACATAATTGATCACAAATTTTCTGCTCTTCTTATCTCGGTCTTCCACTTCTATCATAATCATCTCTACTGTATTCTTTCCATATATGACACCTTTCACGTTTATATCCTTCTTAGTCAGGAACATAACTCCACCCCCTTGTTTTTTCTCTCTGTTTCTAATCCAATAATTGTATGCATCATGTCCTACACTGTTGGGTGGTAGTGGGCCTTTTAATTTTGTTTCTACAATTCCCATTATGTCCGGTTCTTTTTCTTTCAAATAATCATTCAGTTCATTCAATCCTGTTATCAATCCATCTATATTTGTGTAAGACGCTCTTAGTTTTCTGCCACTTCCATTGTGTTCTCTGTTTCCCTTATGTTTTTCTTTAGTATGTCGAACTGCTTTATTTTCATGTTCACTACTCTCCAATAGAATCTCTCTTTCTCTGACTCCGTTCTTTCCTCGTTTTTTGCCTTAGCTTCAAGTCTTTTCTGCTTTTCTGCCTCTCTTTCCTCCTTATTCATTTCTCTTTTTATCCATACCTTTTTATATTGATCATTTGTTGCTAGTTTCCCTGTTTTGGATAGAATTTTCTCTGCCGTTGTTTGTGACCTAAATTTAATCTTAATTGGTCTGGTCTTATCTGTACTATATTTTCCGAGTCTGAATTTTTCCTCAATTTCCTTTATAATTTCTGGTTCATCTTCCTGGACTAATTTTAATAAACTGCTTACTCTTTCATTTTCCTCCTTGATTCTTGCGGTTCTATCTGGGTTATGTTTCTCTTCCATTCCTAATATAATTATACATTTCTTTTTGTCAGCTAATTCTCTTACTATATTCTCCTTCTGTCTCATCACTTTAATAACTGAGTCTTCATTATGTTCTTTCAATTGCTGTTTGACTATGTCAGTGAATGAAACCTTATTCCCTTCTTGGGTTGTTCTCCAATTTTTAGCTTCTTTAGCTATTGTGTCTCTGTTTTCATTACTATTCTTCTTCAATTTCTCATTCTCCTCCTTTACATTTCCTAACTGTCTTTTTAGGTCCTCTATTTCTTCAGTTAAGTTTCTGTTTGCCTTCTCTAGTTGTTCCAACCTTTCAATTCTCTGGAAAATGGAGTCAACATTACCTAACTTACGTTCCAAGTCCTCGATCACCTTATCAACTCTCTCCTCTAGTCTTATCAGTCGGGGGGGGGGTTGTGTCCCCCCCACCCTCTTTAAATCCCTGGAACATATTCTCGTCACTTTCTACTGTATTGCTCCTCTCTATACTTCTAATCTTTACATTTTTATTAGACATTTCATCATCGCTCAGTCTTTTGTTTACCTTTCGCTTGTCTGGCTGGGCCAAGTCTACTCCCTCCTCATTTCCTTCCATTTCCCTCAGTAATCCCTCCCCGTTTCCTCTTTCCCTACTTTCCCACTACTCCACGAGCAATTTCCCCCCCCCCCACCCTGTAAAAACACTAGGCACTTCTCTTTGCGTTGGGATCCACAGACTTCAGTTTTCTTCAGAACGTCATCCAAGCCGTCCATTCGCTGAAGTGTGTGTGTGTGTGTGTGTGTGTGTGTGTGTGTGTGTGTGTGTGTTATTTATCTAGTATTTTACGGGAAGGGGAGCTGTGCTCGTGGTGTCCCGTCTTCATATCTCATTTTATCTAAACTGTTTTTAAATTCATGTAATGTTTTTGCACACACCACTTTCTCATCTAGCTTGTTCCAAACGTCTATTACTCTGTGCGGAAAGCTGTTCTTTTTCAGATCTCTTCTATAACTGTCTTTCTTGATTTTCTTTCCGTGTCCTCTTGTATCTCTATTATCCCATTTTATTAAATCCTCTCTATCAATAGTTTTATGCCTTTCATGATTCTATAAGTAGTTATCAAGTCTCCTCTCTCTCTTCTTTGCTCTAATGTCTGTAGCTCAAGTTTTGTTAGTCTCTCTTCATATGATAGTTCTGAGAGTGTTGGTGCCAATTTTGTAATTGCTCTTTGTATTCTTTCAAGTTTTGTTATACATTTTTTGTACTTGGCGACCATATCATCGCTGCATATTCCAGTCTTGGTATTATCAAAGTGACTAGTATTTTCCTCACCATTTCTTCGTCCATGTATGTAAAAGCCGCTTTGATTGTTTTTATTGAATTACAAGTTTCTCCAAAAATTTTGTTTATATATTTCTCAGGGAACATATTATTCATAATAATGACTCCTAGGTCCTTCTTATTTTCTACTTTTTTATTTCTTCTTCTCCCAATTTATATGATCCCACTATTCTTTTTTTTTTATTCTTCCAAACTCCATTATACTACAATTCTTAATATTGAATTCCATCTCCCACTTCCTACTCCATTCCCATACTTTATTGAGATCACTCTGTAACGACTCACAATCTTCTTCAGTGTTCACTTTTTTCAACAATTTTGCATCATCCGAAAAGAAGCTTATATAAATTTCAATTCCTTTATCCATATCATTAATATATACAGCAAACATTATTGGGGCCAGAACTGTTCCTTGTGGAACACCACTTATCACTTCATCCCAATTAGAGTGTTTGTCTTTTATCACTACTCTCATTTTTTTCATGCAAGAAGTCTTCCATCCATTTCAGCAGTTTGTCTTGTATTCCTTCTGCAGTTTCTAGTTCCTTGAGCAACTTCTTATGTGGCACCTTATCAAAAGCTTTTTTCAGGTGTAGAAATGTACAATGAGCCCATCCATCTCTCTCTTGTATTACAACTATCAGCCTTGAATAGAAACACGAAAAGTTTGTGACGCATGATCGTCCTTGTCTGAATCCAAATTGCCTTGGATTTAGTAAATTTTTTTGTTTTTTAACGTTTTACCCATCTAGTTTTGATATATACATATTTTTTTTTACAAAATTTTGCTATCGTACTTGTTAGAGAGACTGGTCTATAGTTAGTAGGGTCTTCTTTGTTTCCCCCTTTATATATTGGTACTATATTTGTACTTTTCCAATATTTTGGAACTTTTCCTTCTTTCAATGAACTGTTTATTAGGCTATGTATTTTGTCTGTTAGTTCATTCCTGTATTCTCTCAAAATCCAGTTTGATTTTTCATCTGGTCGATCCAATTTTCTGACATCGAGATTACTCAAGTGTTTCATTATTTCATTCCTCGATACTTATATCTCTTTCATAAGGGGGACTTTCTCCTCCCATTCGATATCTCAAGGTTGCATGTTCTCCCTTGTAAACACCGATTTAAAATGCTTGTTCATAATTTCTGCCATTTCTATTTCCTCTGTGTATTCAACTCCTTGTCGTAGTTTCTCTAATTCTTGTTTGTTTTTCAGTTTGTTGTTTACAAGTCTGTAAAATAGTTTTGGTTGATCTTTAAATTTTTCTATGACATCCTTTTCGTATTTTCTCTTTTCTTCTCTGCACACTTGTACATATTCATTTCTATAACTAGTATATATTTTCCATTTTTCAGGTCTTTTGTATTTTTTCCATTTTATCCAAGCTTTATCTCTTTTGTCTTTTAACTCCCTACATCTTTTGTTGTACCAGCACTTTACATATTCTTTTTCTTGCTTTTTCTTGGGACATACTTTTCCGCTCCTTTATGAATTTTTGTCAAAATATTCCATTTCTCTTCTGTTGTTTCCTCCTTGTTTATTCTTTCCCAGTCAGCTTTTTGAAAGAATTTTCTTATTTTATCAAAATTCTTTTTTCCATACATCAATCTTCCTTTTCTATATTGTTCATTTCTTCATATATTTTTCCTCATTTAGTTCCAGTTCAACCAATATGTGGTCACTTTTACTTATTGGTGTCTTATATTCAATCTTGTCCACTATTTCAGGTTCTGATGTGATCATTAGGTCCAGTCTCGTTGGTTCTTCCTCATTTCTATATCTAGTATTCTCTTGTATCCATTGCGTCATTGTATGTTCTACAATTATATCAAGTAGTACATTTCCTCATAGGTCGTCTCCACCCTTCACTGTCATCTCTTTCCAGCAGATTCCTTTACAATTAAAGTCTCCCATTATAACTATTCTTCCTCCATCTTCCATTATCTTATCTAGTGTTATCCATGTATCTTCTAATATGTTCTTGTGTTCTCTCTCTTCCCACGAAGCCGTTTTAGGAGGCACATAATTTACCACAAACTTCCTGCTCTTCTTGTTCCTGTCTATTTCCATCGTAATCATTTCCACTCTATTCTTCCCATATGTAACATTTCTCACATTTATATCCTTCTTAGTCAGGAAATAACTCCACCCCCTTGTTTTACCTCTCTGTTTCTAATCCAATAATTATATATACCATGTCCTACACTGTTGGGTGGTAATGGACCTTTCAATTTTGTCTCTACAATTCCCATTATGTACGGTTCCTTTTCCATCAGATAATCATTCAGCTCATTCAATCCTGTTATTAATCCATCTATATTTGTGAAGGACACTTTTAATTTTCTGTTACCTCCATCCTGTTTTCTCTTTCCTTTCTGTTTTTCTCTGCTATGAACCATTTCCTCACTTTCATATCCACTATCCAATAAAATTTCTTTGTCTGACTCTGTTCTGTTCTTGTTTTTTTCCTTAGCTTCTAGTCTTTTATATTTCTCATCCTCTCTTTCCTCTTTATCTATTTCTCTTTTTATTTATACCTGTTTGTACTGATCACTTTCTCCTTGTTTTCCAATTTTTGATACATTCTATGCTCTCGTTTGTGACCTGAATTCCTTAATTGGTCTGGTCTTGTCTATGCTGTACTTCCCCGTCTATATATTTCTTCAATTTCTTTCCCTATTTCCTGTTCACCTTCTTGAAATATTCTTAGTGCCTTGTTCACTCTTTCTTTCTCCTCTCTTACTCTTGTAGTCCTATTTGGATTATGTTTCTCTTCATTCCTAACATAATTATACATATCTTTTTATCTGCTAAGTCTCTTACTATATTCTCTTTCTCATCACTTTAATATATGTGTCCTTAGTGTGTTCCTGCATCTGTTGTTTCACTATATCTCTAAATTCAATTTTGCTATTTTCCTGAACCTTTTTCCAACCACTTACCTCTTCTGCTATGGACTCTTTATTCTCTTTATTGTTCCTCTTTAATTCCTCATTCTCATCCTTTACTTCTTTTAACTGTCTTTTTAATTCTTCAATTTCTTTATTTAGGTTTTGGTTCTCCTCTTTAGTTCTTCCAATCAACTCTTTGTGTAATCAGTGCAAGTTGACTAAACCTCCCATGATTTGTTCATTTTTGTTAGTTTTTCCTCTAGACTTGCTAATCGGGGAGGCTGTCATCTCCTCCTCATTAAATTCATAGAAATAATTGTTTCCACTTTCTATTGCGCTGCTCTTATCTATATTTTTAATTTCATGCCTTTACTGATTTGTTCGACTTCACCTGTGTCATCTGCACATCTCTTGTTTGCATTCCTCCTGACGTCTGGGGCCCGTTCATCCCCTTTCTCATTTTCTTCTATTTTCCTCAATAATCCCTCCCCTTCTCCTTTTTCTCCACCTTCCCACTACACCACAATCTTTCCCCTCCCTTACTAATACAACAGTTACTCCCTCGTTGAAATCCACGATAATTGCGTTTTTTCCGGAGTTCTAATCTCCGCCGTCAATTCGACGATCGTGTGTGTGCATTGACGTGTGTGTGTGTGTGTATTCACTTGGATCACGTGTTGGATTCGTGATCGACAGCTATTTCCCTCCTGGAAGAGAGCTCAGAGCTCGTAGGTCCGATCTATGGGTAATGCTATGACCTTACACACACACACTGTGTGTGTGTGTGTGTGTGTGTGTGTGTGTGTGTGTGTGTGTGTGTGTGTGTGTGCATGTAAGTGTGCAAATAAAAATCTGCTAATTGGAGACTTTAGGATGAACATTCAATCTCACTGTTCACAAATTTATGTATTTGGTCTTCACCTCGTGTCTACAAAAACTTTCAACCTTTCAAGTACAACTCTGCTACGGTCTGCTGACTGGCTGCACGTATATTCTGTTTGTTGTACTCGTATTTCTGTATTTTGTTTTGAAGATATTGTACACAGGAGCTCTAGTTTTTTATTGTGTGCGTGTGTGTGTGTGCGTGTGTGCGTGTGTGCGTGTGTGTGTGCGTGTGTGTGTGTGTGTGTGTGTGTGTGTGTGTGTGTGTGTGTGTGTGTATGCATATGTTTGTTTGTGTGATATATATCTTTATAGGTTGGTAGGCCCATAGATACAAACTGGCAAATACATGCTTGTATTATTACCAAATACAAGACAAAGAAAGAAAATTTGGTACAGGAGCTACATGCAATTTCATATGATTTTATGGGTAATTAAGATTTCTTCTGTTAAAAACTAGTAATATTTCTGTAAAAATTATTTCCAGGGACTAAGTTTACGTTGGACAAAGGAAGATCAATTAATCAAACTGAGCCACAGCCTTCTCCGTTAGAACGAAAATAGATTGTATCCATTATCAAAACAACTGTTAACATATTTGTAAGGCTATTAACTTAACGCACTGCGATCATAGAAATATATAGCCGATAAAAATTAAACAAGCAGTAGCATAAGTGACTTATCAAATGATGACTGTTTAGTGTTAATTTACTTTTATGTATATATATATATATATATATATATATATATATATATATATATATATATATATAATATATATATATATATATATATATATGGTTTAACGTCACACACACACACTATCGGAAGGCTAGGACGATGCCCCTCGCAGAAGGCTTTGTAGCGTGGAATTTAATGAATCAAGCCCTTGGTTCAACTTCGCCGGTGGCAGGATTCGAACCGCCCTCACCTCGACCTTCGCCGCAAGTAACGACGCCCTAACCCGTATATATATATATATATATATATATATATATATATATATATATATATATATATATATATATATATATATATATATAATATATATATATACACACGTCTGGGATATTGGTTGCATGTTATCGTGGCAAAGTAGCATACAGCTGATACTTTAGGGTTTATATGGGGCACCCCTACGGACCAGAGCTACACATAATTTTGTCCGTGATAGAGGAAATCTCTGTTTATAGAGAAATGATGATACATTATTGTACTGCGGCTGTCCTTCCGTTATGCTGTCCCCCACCTCTTGTTACTGCCCTGTCCTGTACCATTTTCTGAATATTCATTCAGTTTTTTCGTCTAACCCTGTGGTGGGGGAAAAGAATACTGCCACCAAGTCTTCCCACTTGAGTCGTACAACTCGACAAAAAAACGGGACGGGAATAGGGCTTGGCATCCTTCGCCCTGTAGCCTCAAAAAAGGCATGAGAGGGTCTAGGAGTTTTCCAACCAGTACCCTAAGGATTGGGTATTTTAATGTGCATGGATGTGGTACAGATGAGAGTAAAATGGAGGAGATAGGCAGTATGTTTGTGAGAAGAAAGATGGATGTGTTGGGATTGCTTGAAACTAAGTTGAGAGGGAGGGGCGAGTGTGAGTTTGGGGGGTGTACTTGGGAGATTCTAAGGAGTGAAGAGAGCACGAGGGAGAGAAGTGGTGGCTATACTACTAAGTGAAGATATAGGTAAACGTGTAGTGGAGTGGAAGGAGGTTTCTTCAAGGTTAACGTGGATGAAGGTGAAACTGGGAAGGGAGATGTGGGTTTTTGTAAGTGCGTATGGGCCTGGTAGTGAGAAAAGTGCAGAGGAAAGGAAGGCGTTTTGGATGGATTTAAATGAATGCATAGAGGGATGAGGGAGAAATGTCAATGTAGTGGTATTGGAAGACCTTAATGCTAAGGTAGGAAATGACCCAATAGACGGAATGGTTGGGAAGTGTGGATGAGTGGGTGGATGAGTGGGTGGATGAGTGAGTGGGTGGATGAGTGAGTGGGTGGATGAGTGAGTGGGTGGATGAGTGAGTGGGTGGGTGAGTGAGTGGGTGGGTGAGTGAGTGGGTGGATGAGTAAGTGGGTGGGTGGGTGAGTGTGAGTGTGTAAGAGTGCGTGAGAGTGAATGAATGGATGAATCAATGAATATATGAATTAATGGATGACTGAAAGTATGAATGAATGAATGGATGGATGGGTGGATGGATCGATGAATGGATGAAATGTCTCTTCATTTGGGATTCAAACCCTAGAATGTGCATTACAAGACCAGAATGCTCCAATTGACGCCAAGACGTAATTCTAAATGAAGTTATTTGGGACTACAACTCCAGCTTTCCTACATCAAGTCGTACAACGATGATTTGCAGATATTTTAAGTAAATTTTAAGTAAATTTTATTCAGGAGGGACATCTCAGCTCTTAAATTAAATTATTCTTTCTATTAGTTCTACCATTTTTATCTTCCTTCAATATAATTCCTTAATTTCTGATCTAAAACTCTCCATGAAACTATTGTTTCTCTTGTTTCAATATTTGGTTGTGTTTGTCTTTGGTTTTGTTGACTACTATATTTGTTCTCTATTCCTCGGCTGCATCATTTCCTGTCTAGATATTCTTATACTCTTTGTTGAATTATTTCCATGTTTTATTGAATATTTCATTTTTTTGTGGTTTGTGACATCAACTTGATATTTAGTGGCTGTACCCCCATCCCCCACATCACATATGCAACTAACCTTAGCATTTTTATATCCTCTTACATATCGTAGCAACTTTCCATAACTATTGATGTGTTTGATATCTTGTCTGAAATAGAGTAGTTGGTTATTCAAACGTAATGTGAACCATTTTACGTTAGTGGTCTTAGATCTTGTTGCTCTGTAGCCTTTATACATTTTTTTGTTTTTCTTATTTTTTTCTTTTTGATACGATTAAAAGTAGTCATAGGGATAGGGACAAAGTGAAGTCAGTGTACAAAAAATGAGCGATTTGGCCAAGTTTTCGGTCGAGAAAACAAGAAGTTGAAGCCATTTATGAGGATTGCTCACTATAATCTCCAGCATAAACATGATTTATAACGTTGGCAGTAAATAAAGAACTTCACTGTAGGTTCATGTTTGCTATAGTGATATTCTATCTGGTCAGGATAAGAACTATTCCGGTGTTTTATTTAATGATGTTACTTTATATACTTAAGTTTCTAGGCTTGCTCTTCACTGGGGAGGTTACCTGGTAACTCAGGCAGTGATGAAATGTCACGTGCTAAGGGAAGCCTCCAACTTCGTGTTGTGACAAAATGTCGTATGCTTGGGCTTGTGGCGCTTTCTCTCTGGCTTGGATTTGTGGGATTATGTCTCATGC
>NC_134818.1:22640834-22653334 GCF_046742065.1 Oratosquilla oratoria | reverse complement strand
ACTGGGAAAGAGACTGGGAAAGAGATTGGGATAGAAGGGAACAGATAGAGGTTAGGATAGATAGAGAGGGATGGGGATAGAGAGATAGAGGGATAAAAATAGAGAGATAGAAGGGGATAGAGAGGTAGAGGGATAGAGGTAGAAATATAAAGAGATGAAGATAGAGGGATGGGGACGGATAGATGGAAATGGATAGGTGGAGGTGGAAGGAAACGAAGATGGAGTCGTAGAAAGACCGAGATGGAGGCGGAGAGAGATGGAGATGGAGAGATATGGAGGTAGAGAGGGAGAGACGGACATAAATGGAGAGAGAGAGAGAGAGAGAGAGAGAGAGAGAGAGAGAGAGAGAGAGAGAGAGAGAGAGAGAGAGAGAGAGAGAGGAGGGGAGGGAGAGGGAGGGAGGGAGAGAAAGAGAGAGAGACAGAGACAGAGAGAATCGTGATCTTTTTAGACATAGAACATCATTTTTGCTTGCAATTGTAACAAAAATGTCAGCGCAAACTTCGTCAAACCAACAGATTGGGATAGAGATTAGGATAGAGATTAGGATAGAGATTGAGATAGAGATTGCGATAGAGACTGTGATAGAGACTGTGATAGAGACTGTGATAGAGACTGTGATAGAGACTGTGATAGAGACTATGATAGAGACTGTGATAGAGACTGTGATAGAGATTGGGATAGAGACTGGGATAGAGATTGGGATAGAGACTGTGATAGAGACTGGGATAGAGACTGGGATAGAGACTGGCATAGAGACTGGCATAGAGACTGGCATAGAGACTGGGAAAGAGATTGGGATAGAAGGGAACAGATAGAGGTTAGGATAGATAGAGAGGGATGGGGATAGAGAGATAGAGGGATAAAAATAGAGAGAAAGAAGGGGATAGAGAGGTAGAGGGATAGAGGTAGAAAGATAAAGAGATGAAGATAGAGGGATGGGGACGGATAGATGGAGATGGAAATGGATAGATGGAGGTGGAAGGAAACGAAGAAGGAGTCGTAGAAAGACCGAGATGGAGGCGGAGAGAGACGGAGATGGAGGTAGAGACGGAGAGACGGACATAATGGAGAGAGAGAGAGAGAGAGAGAGAGAGAGAGAGAGAGAGAGAGAGAGAGAGAGAGAGAGAGAGAGGGAGGGAGGGGATGGAAAGAAAGAGAAAGAGAGAGAGAGAGAGAGACAGAGAGAATCGTGATCTTTTTAGACATAGAACATCATTTTTGCTTGCAATTGTAACAAAAAATGTCAGCGCAAACTTCGTCAAACCAACATAGTCGCGCTTAGGTTCGAGAAGCTTTACAAAATTATTCTTCATACTTACCCCGAATATAAGATAACGAACACCTTGTCAGTCCTTTTATAACAGCTTGGAGTGAGTGTAAAGATATGGCTATGAATAGGAACATAATTTGCACAACTAGTGTCCCCACATAGTCTCCAAAAAAAGCCCTCTTAAGTTCATATTGTCCATTTATGCCGGGCCACTGCAGCCGCTCTTGCGAAGAAAGGTGGCAGCACTGTACATAAGCAAAGAGAGAACTGAGTATTTCTGTACGTGTACTCACCGGTGGTCGACGTATCATAGGGGCTGCAGGGTCTGGTCCCCTCCTTCGCTCCCTCCTCCTCCTCCTCCTCGCACATGGGCATCACGGGGTTCTCAAGAAGAGTGGTAGGGTGTGCGCTCACGCCCCCGTCAGGTTTGAGTTCGGTCACATCGCCTACAGTTTCGTCGTGTCCAGTGCTGCTGGCCGAGGAGACACTTGCGTCATATTTACCTCGAGGGAGATCACGAATTAATGCGTTCAAGGCTTGACGTCTCGTCCTTCCGGGCACCGATTCGGCAAAGGAACGATCTCGCGCGTCGTTTGGTTTCCATAAAGCGTGAGCATAATCATCATCACCACCATATTTGATAGTAGTAGTGCTGCCCGTGCTCCCATTTCCCGCCTCGAAAACGGCTTCAGAGGCGTCGTCCTTATGAGTGCCATCAGCGACGGGGTTGTCAGAGAGCCTTTTGTCGGTGTCCAGGAAACTTCTCTCTACAAAGTCACCTTCGCCGACGCCGCCCTGCCTCTGCTCGACATGGGTCTCTTGGCCAGGACCCTTTCTTGTGAGCTTTGGCTGCCTATTATATCCAAGAGGACCCACTTGTCCTTCTTTGGCGCGACTGCTGAGTTCTGCCGCACTCTTCCCGGACCCTGATGGGTGCCCAGAGCCCTTGCGCCCCACCGGGGCGGCTCTGGATGACGGGACCCGATGCACATTGTCGGCGTTCTGTGAGATCCAGCGAGATGACACTGAGGCATGTATAAGGTCACCCCTTAAAAGTGCTCTTAAATTGCCGCGGGATTTTGGAGGAGATTCTTCCTTCTTTTCTTTCTGTGCAAGACGGAGAGTTTCATGCTCCTGCGTGTACCTCCTTGAAGAATAGTGCGATGCAGACTCCTTGACACTGCTCTGTTTCATTAACAAAAGGTGAAGAAAAGGTTTCTTTCCAACAAGTTTACGTGGAGTGATGATGACGGAGGAGGAATCATCTCGGTGTCCGGTGAACATGAAGCGAGGTTTAATTGTTCTATTCTTGTCTCCCAAGGAGCCCGAGGGTACTTCCAGTGCCTCCGGAAGTACTGGAAGGAGCGCCTGGCGACGGGCGCCGGAGAGTGTCCCGAAGTGCCGCGATGACGACACAATGGGAGCAGTGACCCCCAGCGACGAGCTCGCCCGTGCCGTGAGGAACAACAGAAGTACTTGTGCCAAGTAGAGAAGAGGATCTTGTGACGGCGATGTAAGAGAGTTCACTGACGTCGGAGTGTATAACGAACATCCTAGCACTTGGGAAGTTGAATGCGCCACACGGAAAAACTGGTTCAACATGTTAATTCTGTACATTGTGCCGTCTGGCTGAGCTTTCACGGACAACAGAGCTTCCAGTTAGACACTTTGGTCTGAGTGCACTACATGGGGACTCCACGTCATCATCCAGATCGCCAACTTCCATAAAGGTTCATACACTGGGCAACTCGCGCGTGAGGACCTTGAGTGCAAAATACCCTCGTGGTACTACACCCCAGTGAGGTCAAGTTAGGTCAGGCAATCTTGTAGACTGGCGGCGACTCTGGCAGATCATTGGACTTCACGGTTCTTGTGGGCCTCGACACCCCTAACGCCACCAACAACAACAACCTCTTGACGGCCGACAACGTCAAGACCAGTCTTCCTCCTCCTGCTTCGACGCCCTAAGACAGGATCAATGAGCGCGCGCATGAACGCATGACCACCACCTCTAAACAACAACAACAAACAACTCCTCGAGCGATTGACAGAGAGACAACGGCAGCACAACGCATCAGCCTCTTCGCCGCGTGAGCATCACAACCCGAAACAGCGCCGGAAACGAAGTGATTGATGGATGACTTTGGCACTTCGGGTGTCACTGATGAACAGGATGATAATGCGCACACGACGAAGACGAAACGACGACGGAGACGCTTCCGGTTGTTATGAGCCTCCTAGGAAGATTCTGCAGCACCACAAGCCCCGAAATGATGCCACTACTTCTTCTTCTTCTGCCAGAACCTAGGGGACACCACGTACCAGTGCACAACCCGCGCGTGCACGCAGACGCTCCGCACCCTGGGTAGGCGATGTGAGGATACGGTACAGAGCTAATGAGGAAGAAGTCTCACCGCCTCTGAGCAATCTCTCTCTGCCTACGAGGGCCACGGAAGAACGGGAATGCAAGTGGAATGAATGTACTTGCAAGAGGGTAAATGCAGCGACCCAACTCCTGTATGGCTTTATATATATGTGTGTGTGTGTGCGCATGTATTGGCGCATTGTGTGCATATGTGTGCGTGTTTGGATGTACGTGCGTTTGTGTGTGTCACCAAATCCACCTTCTCCACCTCCACTTCATTCGCCCAGATGTCGACCTCCGCCTTCTTTTTTCACCAGTCTCTCTCTCCCTCTCTCCCTCTCCCTCCTCTCTCTCTCTCCTCTCTCTCTCTCTCTCTCTCTCTCTCTCATTTGCCTTGCCCTCTCCCTCCTCTCTGTTCACCGTCTCTGCGTTGTCCCTTCCACATGATGGTCCGCCTGTGACGACTCCATCTCCTCTCCTACCTCGACCACTTGCCTCGCTCCCCCACACCTCCTCCCCACAGATAGCCCCTTCCCCCCCTCTCCCTCTCTCTCTCTCTCTCTCTCTCTCTCTCTCTCTCTCTCTCTCTCTCTCTCTCTCTCTCTCTCTCTCTCTCTCTCTCTCTCTCTCTCTCTCTCTCTCTCTCTCTCTCTCTCTCACCTCTCTCCTCTCTCTCTCTCTCTCTCTCTCTCTCTCTCTCTCTCTCTCTCTCTCTCTCTCTCTCTCTCTCTCTCTCTCTCTCTCTCTCTCTCTCTCCGTTTCTATCTGTCTGTCCGCTTGTCTGTCTGTCTCTGCCTGTCTCTCTACTTATCTGTCTGTCTGCTTCATTGTCGTCTGTCTCTATATGCCTGTCTGTGTGTGTGTATTTGCCTAGTTGTATTTACCTAGTTGTATTTTACGGGAAGGGAAGCTATGCTCGTGGTGTCCTGTTTTCATACCTCATTTTATCTAAACTAATTTTAAATTCATATATTGTTTTTTGCACACACCACTTTCTCATCTTACTTGTTCCAAATGTCTATTACTCTGTGGGGAAAGCTGTTCTTTTTCAGGTCTCTTCTATAAATGTCTTTCTTGATTTCCTTTCCGTGTCCTCTTGTATTTCTACTATCCCATTTTATTAGATCCTCTCTATCAATAATTTCTGTGGCTTTCATGATTCTGTAAATAGTTATCAAGTCTCCTCTCTCTCTTCTTTGCTCTAATGTCTGTAGCTCAAGTTTTGGTAGTCTCTCTTCATATGATAGTTCTGAGAGTGTTGGTGTCAATTTTGTAATTGCTCTTTGTATTCTTTCAAGTTTTGCTATACATTTTTTTTTTTTTTTTGTATTTGGTGACCACATCGTTGCTGCATATTCCAATCTTGGTCTTATCAAAGTGACTAGTATTTTCTTCGCCATTTCTTCATCCAGGTATGTAAATGCCACTTTGATTGTTCTTATTAAATTATAAGTTTCTCCAAAAATCTTGTTTATATGTTTCTCAGGTGACATATTATTCATAACAATGACTCCCAGGTCCTTCTCATTTTCTACTTTTTTTATTCCCTCTTCTCCCAATTTATATGATCCTTCTATTCTTTTTTTTTTCTTTTTTGCTTTTCCAAATTCCATTATACTACACTTTTTGGTATTGAACTCCATCTCCCACTTTCTACTCCATTCCCATACTTTATTGAGATCACTCTGCAGTGATTCACAATCTTCTTCCGTGTTCACTTTTTATAACAGTTTTGCTTCATCTGCAAAGAAGCTCATGTAACTTTCAATTTCTTTATCCATATCATTAATATATATAGCAAACATTATTGGGGCCAAAACTTTTCCTTGTGGAACACCACTTATTACTTCATCCCAGTTAGAGTGTTTGTCTCTTATCACTACTCTCATTTTTCTTTCTTACAAAAAGTCTTCTATCCATTTAAGCAGTTTGCCCTGCATTCCTCCTTCAGTTTCTAATTTCTTAAGTAACTTCTAATGTGGTACTTTGTCAAAAGCATTTTTTAGGTCTAGAAATGCACAATCAGCCCATCCATCTCTTTCTTGTATTATATATATTAGCCTTGAATAGAAACATATTGAATTGGTGACGCATAATCGTCCTTGTCTGAATCCAAACTGCCTTGGATTTAATACGTTGTTTTTTTCTAAATACTTTACCCATCTACTTTTGACAATTCTTTTACAGATTTTTGCTATTGTACTTGTTAGAAAGACTGGTCTATAGTTTGTAGGGTCTTCTTTATTTCCTCCTTTGTATATAGGTACTACATTTGCTTTTTTCCAATCTTTTGGAACTTTTCCTTCTTTCAAGGAACTGTTTATTATGCTTTGTATTATGTCTGCCAGTTCATTCCTGCATTCTTTCAAAATCCAGTTTGCTATTTCATCTGGTCCATGCGATTTTCTGACATCAAGATTACTCAAGTGTTTCATTATTTCGTTCTTTGTTACTTCTATTTCTTTCATAGGGGGTACTTTCTCTTCCCATTCGATCTCTTCAGGTTGTATGTTCTCCCTTGTAAACACCGATTTAAAATGCTTGTTCATAATTTCTGCCATTTCTATTTCCTCTGTGTATTCAACTCCTCCTTGTCGTAATTTCTCTAATTCTTTTGTTTTTCAGTTTATTGTTTACAAATCTGTAAAATAGTTTTGGCTGATCTTTACATTTTTTATGACATCTTTTTCATATTTTCTCTTTTCGTCTCTGCACACTTGTACATATTCATTTCTATAGTATATATTTTCCATTTTTCAGGTCTTTTGTCTTCAATTTGGTCCAAGCTTTATCTCTTTTGTCTTTTAGCTCCCTACAACTTTTGTTGTACCAGCACTTTACATATTCTTTTTCTTGCTTGTGTCTTGGGACCTACTTTTTTTTTCTTTTTTTATAAATTTTTGTCAAAATATTCCATTTCTCTTCTACTGTTGTATCTTCTTTGTGTATTCTTTCCCAGTTTTCATTTTGAAAGAATTCTCTTATTCTATAAAAAAAAAATTCATACATCGATCTTCCATTTTTATATTGTTCATTTCCTTTCATGTATTTTTCCTCGTTTAGTTCTAGTTCTATCAATATGTGGTCACTTTTACTTATTGGTGTCTTGTATTCAATCTTTTCCACTATTTCAGATTCTGATGTGATTATTAGATCTAGTTTCGATGGTTCTTCTTCATTTCTATACCAAGTGTTCTCTTGAATCCATTGTGTCATTGTGTGGTCAATAATCATCTCAAGTAGAACATTTCCCCACGAGTCTTCTCCACCCTTTACTGTCATCTCTTCCCAGCAGACTTCTTTGCAATTAAAGTCGCCCATCATAACTATTCTTCCTCCATCTTCCATTATCTTATTGAATGTTATCCTTGTGTCTTCTAACATACGTTTATGTTCACTCTTCCCACGAGGCTGTTTTTTTGGGGCACGTAGTTTATTACAAAATTTCTGCTCTTATCTCTGTCTTCTACTTCTATCATAATCATCTCTAATCTATTCTTTCCATATGTGACACTCTTCACGTTTATATCTTTCTTAGTCAGGAAGATAACTCCACCCCCTTGTTTTATCTCTCTGTTTCTAATCCAATAATTATATGCATTGTGTCCTATGCTGTTGGGTGGTAGTGGACCTTTTAATTTTGTCTCTACATTTCCCATTATGTCCGGTTCTTTTTCCTTCAGATACTCGTTCAGTTAATTTAGTCCTGTTATTAATCCATCTATATTTGTGTAGGACACTCTTAACTTTCTGTTATTTCCATTGTATTTTCTGTTTCTTTTTTTGTTTCTCTCTGTTATGGTCCATTTCCTCAATTTCATATTCACTACTCTCCAATAGAATTCTTCTTTTTTTGACTCCGTTCTGTTCTCGTTTTTTTCTTTAGCTTCTTTCCTTTTCATTTTTTCTTCCTCTCTTTCCTCTTTATTCATTTTTCTTTTTATCCATACCTTTTTATATTGTTCACTTGCTGCTAGCTTCCCTGTTTTTGCTAAGATATTCTCTGCTGTTGTTTGTGACCTGAATTTAATCTTAATTGGTCTGGTCTTATCTGTACTATATTTTCCGAGTCTAAACATCTCTTCAATTTGTTTCATGATTTCGGGTTCATCTTCCTGAACTAATTCTAGTAAATTGTTTACTTTTTCTTTTTCCTCTTTAATTCTTGTGGTTCTATTTTGGTTAAATTTCTCTTCCATTCCTAATATAATTATACATTTCTTTTTGTCTGCTAAGTCTCTTACTATATTCTCCTTCTGTCTCATCACTTTAATAACTGAGTCTTCAGTTTGTTCTTTCATTTGTTGCTTAATTATGTCAGTAAATGCAACTTTACTGTTTTCCTGGATTTTTCTACAGCCCTGTGCTTCTTTTGCTATGGCCTCTTTATTGTCTTTATTATTCCTCTTTAATTCCTCATTCTCATCTTTAACTTCTTTTAACTGTCTTTTTAATTCTTCTATTTCTAAAGTTAAGTTTTTGTTCGCCTTCTCTAGTTCTTCCAATCTTTCAACTCTCTGCGCAATCTTGGCTACGTTACCGAACCTATTTTCCCAATGCTCGGTCATTTTTTCAAGTTTTTCCTCTAGTCTTGCTAATCGGGGGAGGTTGGTATCCCCCCACCCTCTTTAAATCCCTGGAAATTATTGTCATCACCTTCCACTGTACTGCTCTTTTCTATATTTCTAATCTTCACATTTTTGTTGATCCCGTCATCACCGAAATCATCTTCATCATCGATCCGTCTTTTGTTTACAAGACGCCTGGCCTCGTGGACCAAGTTCCTCTCTTCCTCGTTTCCTTCCATTTCCCTCAATAATCCCTCCCCTTCTCCTTTTTATCACCTTCCCACTACACCACGAGTTTTCCCCTTCCCTATAAATACAATAAGGTACTTCCTGGACGTTGAGATCCACGTAGATTTTCCTTTTTCTTCGGAACTCCAATTCTCGCCGTCCATTCGACGAAAGTGTGTGTGTGTGTGTGTGTATTTACCTAGTTGTATTTACCTAGTTGTATTTTACGGGAAGGGGAGCTATGCTCGTGGGGTCCCGTCTTCATATCTCATTTTATCTAAACTATTTTTAAATTCATGTATTGATTTTGCACACACCACTTTCTCATCTAACTTGTTCCAACTGTCTATTGCTCTGTGAGGAAAGCTGTTCTTTTTAAAATCTCTTCTATAGCTGTCTTTTTTTATTTTCTTTCCGTGTCCTCTTGTATTTCTGTCATCCCATTTTATCAGATTCTCTCTATCAGTAATTTCTATGCCTTTCATGATTCTGTAAATAGCTATCAAATCTCCTCTCTCTCTTCTTTGCTCTAGTGTCTGTAGTTTAAGTTTTTGTAGTCTCTCTTCATATGATAGTTTTGAGAGTGTTGGTGCCAGTTTTGTAATTGCTCTTTGTATTCTTTCAAGTTTTTTTATACATTTTTTTGTACTTGGTGACCATATCGTTGCTGCATATTCCAATCTTGGTCTTATCAGGGTGATTAGGATTTTCCTCACCATTTCTTCATCCAGGTATGTAAATGCCACTTTGATTGTTCTTATTAAATTATAAGTTTCTCCAAAAATCTTATTTATATGTTTCTCAGGTGACATATTATTCATAACAATGACTCCCAGGTCCTTCTCATTTTCTACTTTTTTTATTCCTTCTTCTCCCAAATTATATGATCCTGTTATTCTGTTTTTGCTTTTTCCAAATTCCATTATACTACACTTTTTTGTATTGAACTCCATCTCCCACTTCCTACTCCATTCTTGTACTTTATTTAGATCTCTCTGTAGTGATTCACAATCTTCTTCAGTTTTCACTCTTTTCAGTAATTTTGCATCATCTGCAAAGAAGCTCATATAGCTTTCAATTCCTTCATCCATATCATTAATATATACAGCAAACATTATTGGGGCCAGAACTGTTCCCTGCGGGACACCGCTTATTACTTCATTCCATTTTGAGTGCTGATCTCTTATCACTACTCTCATTTTTCTTTCTTGCAAAAAGTCTTCCATCCAATTTAGCAATTTACCTTGTATTCCTCCTTCATATTCTAATTTCTTAAGCAACTTCTTATGTGGTACTTTGTCAAAAGCTTTTTTTAGGTCTAGAAATGCACAATCAGCCCATCCATCTCTTTCTTGTATTATATCTATTAGCCTTGAATAGAAACATATTAAATTGGTGACGCATGATCGTCCTTGTCTGAATCCAAATTGCCTTGGATTTAGTACGTTGTTTTTTTCCAAGTATTTTACCCATCTACTTTTGATAATTCTTTCACATATTTTTGCTATTGTACTTGTTAGAGAGACTGGTCTATAGTTGGTAGGTTCTTCTTTATTTCCTCCTTTATATATAGGTACTATATTTGCTTTTTTCCAATCTTCTGGAACTTTTCCTTCTTTTAAGGAACTGCTTATTATGCTATGTATTTTGTCTGCCAGTTCATTCCTGCATTCTTTCAGAATCCAGTTTGCTATTTCATCTGGCCCATGCGATTTTCTGACATCAAAATTACCCAAGTGTGTCAATATTTCATTCTTTGTTACTTCTATTTCTTCCATAGGGGGGACTTTTTCCTTCCACTCAATCTCTTCAGGTTGTATATTTTCCCTTGTAAACACTGATTTAAAATGTTTGTTCATAATTTCTGCCATTTCCATTTCCTCAGTGTATTCAACTCCTCCTTGTCTTAATTTCTCTAAGTCTTGTTTGTTTTTCAGTTTATTGTTTACAAATCTGTAGAATAGTTTTGGTTGATCTTTACACTTTTCTATAACATCTTTTTCATATTTTCTTTTTTCCTCTCTGCACTTTTGTACATATTCATTTCTATAACCAGTATATATTTTCCATTTTTCAGGTCTTCTGTCTTTTTTCCTTCTGTTCCAGGCTTTGTCTCTTTTGTCCTTTAACTCCCTACAACTTTTGTTGTACCAGCATTTTACATATTCTTTTTCTTGTTTTTGTCTTGGGACATACTTTTCCACTCCTTTTTTGTAAATTTTTGTCAAAATATTCCATTTCTCTTCCACTGTTGTTTCTTCTTTGTATATTTCTTCCCAGTTTTCTTGTTGGAAGAATTCTCTTATTTTATCAAAGTTTGTTTTTTCATACATCATTCTTCCTTTTCTATATTGTTCATTTCTTTTCATATATTTTTCTTCATTAAGTTCCAGTTCAATCAATATGTGGTCACTTTTACCTATTGGTGTTTTATATTCAATCTTGTCTACTATTCTAGGTTCAGATGTAATTATTAAGTCTAGCCTCGATGGTTCTTCTTCATTTCTATACCTAGTGTTCTCTTGTATCCATTGTGTCATTGAATGGTCAGTAATCATCTCAAGTAGAGCATTTCCCCATGAGTCATCACCACTCTTTACTGTCATTTCTTCCCAGCAGATTTCTTTGCAATTAAAGTCGCCCATCATAACTATTCTTCCTCCGTCTTCCATTATTTTAGTTAATGCTATCTTTGTGTCCTCTAACATACCTTTATGTTCACTCTCCTCCCATGAGGCTGTTTTCGGAGGCACATAATTGATCACAAATTTTCTGCTCTTCTTATCTCGGTCTTCCACTTCTATCATAATCATCTCTACTGTATTCTTTCCATATATGACACCTTTCACGTTTATATCCTTCTTAGTCAGGAACATAACTCCACCCCCTTGTTTTTTCTCTCTGTTTCTAATCCAATAATTGTATGTATCATGTCCTACACTGTTGGGTGGTAGTGGGCCTTTTAATTTTGTTTCTACAATTCCCATTATGTCCGGTTCTTTTTCTTTCAAATAATCATTCAGTTCATTCAATCCTGTTATCAATCCATCTATATTTGTGTAAGACACTCTTAGTTTTCTGCCACTTCCATTGTATTCTCTGTTTCCCTTATGTTTTTCTTTAGTATGTCGAACTGCTTTATTTTCATGTTCACTACTCTCCAATAGAATCTCTCTTTCTCTGACTCCGTTCTTTCCTCGTTTTTTGCCTTAGCTTCAATTCTTTTCTGCTTTTCTGCCTCTCTTTCCTCCTTATTCATTTCTCTTTTTATCCATACCTTTTTATATTGATCATTTGTTGCTAGTTTCCCTGTCTTGGATAGAATTTTCTCTGCTGTTGTTTGTGACCTGAATTTAATCTTAATTGGTCTGGTCTTATCTGTACTATATTTTCCGAGTCTGAATTTTTCCTCAATTTCCTTTATAATTTCTGGGTCATCTTCCTGGACTAATTTTAATAAACTGCTTACTCTTTCATTTTCCTCCTTGATTCTTGCGGTTCTATCTGGGTTATGTTTCTCTTCCATTCCTAATATAATTATACATTTCTTTTTGTCAGCTAATTCTCTTACTATATTCTCCTTCTGTCTCATCACTTTAATAACTGAGTCTTCATTATGTTCTTTCAATTGCTGTTTGACTATGTCAGTGAATGAAACCTTATTCCCTTCTTGAGTTATTCTCCAATTTTTAGCTTCTGTAGCTATTTTCTCTCTGTTTTCATTACTATTCTTCTTCAATTTCTCATTCTCCTCCTTTACATTTCCTAACTGTCTTTTTAGGTCCTCTATTTCTTCAGTTAAGTTTCTGTTAGCCTTCTCTAGTTGTTCCAACCTTTCAATTCTTTGGAAAATGGAGTCTACGTTACCTAACTTACGCTCCAAGTCCTCGATCACCTTATCAACTCTCTCCTCTAGTCTTATCAGTCGGGGGGGGGGGGTTGTGTCCCCCCACCCTCTTTAAATCCCTGGAACATATTCTCGTCACTTTCTTCTGTATTGCTCCTCTCTATACTTCTAATCTTTACATTTTTATTTGCCATTTCGTCATCACTGAGCTGGTCCGGT
>NC_134818.1:22630834-22638334 GCF_046742065.1 Oratosquilla oratoria | reverse complement strand
TGTGTGTGTGTGTGTGTGTGTGTGTGTGTGTGTGTGTGTGTGTGTGTGTGTGTGTGTGTGTGTGTGTGTGTGTGTATCTGTCTCTCTCTGTCTCTCTGTCTCTCTCAGTCTGTCTCTGTCTCTGTCTCTGTCTGTCTCTGTCTGTCTTTCTGTCTTTCTGTCTCTCTGTCTCTCTGTCTCTCTGTCTTTGTCTCTCTCTCTCTCTCTCTCTCTCTCTCTCTCTCTCTCTCTCTCTCTCTCTCTCTCTCTCTCTCTCTCTCTCTCTCTCTCTCTCTGTCTCTCTCTCTGCCTCTTTATCTCTGTATCTATGTTTTTGTCTCTGTCTCTGTTACTCTCACGTGTACTCCGTATAGTATTACAATTCTCACAGCCCCTTCCTCTCTTCATTATCCTGTTTTGCACGTTGTCTCCTACTCCATATTATCCTTATTTTCTTCATCATAAAATCCTTCCTTTTCCCCGTTCTTCTTTATTTCTTCCTTCAAATCCCAAAAATTTTCGTTTTTCATCACTTCATGGTCGTCCTCTTTGTCGTCCTCTTTGTCGTCCTCTTTGTCGTCCTCTTTGTCGTCCTCTTTTTCGTCCTCGGCGTCGTCCTCGGCGTCCTCGTCGTCGTCACCTTGGTCGCCCGTGCCACCCACCTCTCCTTTAAACTTCCTCTCCGTTTACTTTACAGCACGTCTTTAGCCACTCCCTTGATGCCGTCTTCTCCTCCTCCTTCTCCTCCTCCTCCTCCTCCTCCTCCTCCTCCTAGTATTCCTCCTCCTGCTCCTCCTAGTACTCCTCTTCCTTCTCCTCCAAGTACTCCCCCTCCTCCTACTCTCCTTCCTCTCCCTCCCCCTCCTCCTAATCCCCTTCCTCTCCCTCCCCCTCCTCCTACTCCCCTTCCTCGTCCTCCCCCCCTCTTCCTTTTCCTTCTCCCCCCTTCTCCTTTCCCTTCTCCTCTTCTGCCTCCTTCTCTTATTCCTCCTTCTCCTCCTCTTTCTCTTCCTCCTGGTCCTCCTCCTCCTCCACCTCTTCCACCTTTTCCTCCTCCTCCTCTTTCTTCTCCTCTTCTTCATCTTCCTCCTCCTCTTCCTCTTCCTCCTTCTCTTCCCCCTCTTCCTCCTTCTCTTCCTCCTCCCTTTCCTCATTCTTTCTTTTTATCCTCATCCTCCTCTTTCTCCTTCCTTTGGCGATCTTTCCTCTCTGACCTCTACCCACACTGTTCCACCCCCTCTTCCACTCTCTTCCACTCTCTTCCACATCTTCTTCCACTCCCTTCTACCGCTTTTTCCACCTCCTTTTCTAAGCCTTCCAACCCCTCTTCCACCCCCTCTTCCACCCCCACTTCCACCCCCACTTCCACCCCCACTTCCACCCCCACTTCCATCCCCTCTTCCAACCCCTCTTCCACCCCCTCTTCCACCCCCTCTTCAACCCCTCCTCCAATCCTCCAACCCCTCCTCCAATCCTCCTCCAACCCCTCCTCCAACCCTTCTTCCACCCCCTCTTCCACCTCCTCTTCCATCCCCTTTTCCACTCCCACCACTTCTTCTATCCCCTTTCACCTCCTCTTCCACCATCTCTTCCACCTTCCCTCTTCCACCTCCCTTCTTCCACCTCCCTTCTTCCACCTCCCTTCTTCCACCTCCCTTCTTTCACCTCCCTTCTTCCACCTCCCTTCATTCACCTCCCCTCTTCCACCTCCCTTCTTTCACCTCCCCTCTTCCACCTCCCCACTTCCACCTCCCTTCTTCTACCTCCCCTCTTCCACCTCCCCTTCCACCTCCCTTCTTCCACCTCCCTTCTTCCACCTCCCCTCTTCCACCTCCCCTCTTCCACCTCCCCTCTTCCACCTCCCTTCTTCCACCTCCCCTCTTCCACCTCCCCTCTTCCACCTCCCTTCTTCCACTTCCCTTTTTCCACTTCCCCTCTTCCACCTCCTTTCCTCCACCTCCCTTCTTCCACCTCCCTTCTTCAACCTCCCTTCTTCCACCTCCCCTCTTCCACCTCCCTTCTTCCACCTCCCTTCTTCCACCTCCCTTCCACCTTTATTCCACCTCCCTTCTTCCACCTCCCTTCTTCCACCCCCTTCTTCCACCTTCCTTCTTCCACCTCCCTTCTTCCATCTCCCTTCCACCTCCCTTCTTCCACCTCCCTTCTTCCACCTCCCTTCTTCCACCTCCCTTCTTCCACCTCCCTTCTTCCACCTCCCTTCCTCCACCTCCCTTCCTCCACCTCCCTTCTTCCACCTCCCTTCTTCCACCTCCCTTCTTCCACCTCCCCTCTTCCATCTCCCTTCTTCCACTTCCCTTCTTCCACCTACCCTTCTCGACTCTAGTCGTCCAACCCGTCTTCCACCCCCTTCTTCCAAACCCCTTGTAAATCTCCTAATTCCATCTCTCCTCTTTCCTCCTCCTCCTCCTCTTCCTCCCCCTCCTC
Source organism: Oratosquilla oratoria (assembly GCF_046742065.1). Taxonomy (NCBI): domain Eukaryota; kingdom Metazoa; phylum Arthropoda; class Malacostraca; order Stomatopoda; family Squillidae; genus Oratosquilla; species Oratosquilla oratoria. The sequence continues at coordinate 22,635,910 of NC_134818.1, read as the reverse complement.
CTCCTCTTCTTCCTCCCCCTCCTCCTCCTCTTCTTCCTCCCCCTCCTCCTCCTCTTCTTCCTCCCCCTCCTCCTCCTCCTCCTCCTCCCCCTCCTCCTCCTCTTCTTCCTCCCCCTCCTCCTCTTCCTCCTCCCTCTCCTCCTCCTCCCTCTCCTCCTCCTCCCTCTCCTCCTCCTCCCTCTCCTCCTCCTCCTCCCTCTCCTCCTCCTCCCTCTCCTCCTCCTCCCTCTCTTCCTCCTCCTCCCTCTCCCCACCTCTTCTTCTCCTCCTCCTCCCTCTCCTCCTCATTCACCTCCTCCTCCCTGTCCTCCTCCTCCCTCTCCTCCTCCTCCCTCTCCTCCTCCTCCCTCTCCTCCTCCTCCCTCTCCTCCTCCCTCTCCTCCTCCTCCCCCTCTCCTCCTCTCCTCTCCTCCTCCTCCCCTCCTCCCCCTCCTCCCCCTCCTCCCCTCTCCTCCCCCCTCCTCCCCCTCCTCCCCCCCTCCCTCCCCCCTCCCCCCCCTCCTCCCCCTCCTCCCCCCTCCCCCCCCCTCCCCCTCCTCCCCCCCCTCCTCCCCCCCCTCCTCCCTCTCCTCCTCCCTTTCCCCCCTCCTCCCTCTACTCCTCCCTTTCCGCCCTCCTCCCTCTCCTCCTCCTCCCTCTCCTCCTCCTCCCTCTCCTCCTCCTCCCTCTCCTCCTCCTCCTCTCCTCCTCCCTCCCTCTCCTCCTCCCTCTCCTCCTCCTCCCTCTCCTCCTCCTCCCTCTCCTCTCTCCCTCTCCTCCTCCCACTCCTCCTCCTCTCTCCTCCTCCTCCCTCTCCTCCTCCTCCCTCTCCTCCTCCCTCTCCTCCTCCTCCCCCCCTCCTCCTCCTCCTCCTCCCTCTCCTCCCTCTCCTCCCTCTCCTCCCCCCTCCTTCCTCTCCTCCTCCTCCCTCTCCTCCTCCTCCCTCTCCTCCTCCTCCCTCTCCTCCTCCTCCCTCTCCTCCTCCTCCCTCTCCTCCTCCTCCCTCTCCTCCTCCTCCCTCTCCTCCTCCTCCCTCTCCTCCTCCTCCCTCTCCTCCTCCTCCTCTCACTCCTCCTCCCTCCTCCTCTCCCTCTCCTCCTCCTTCCCTCCTCCTCCCTCTCCTCCTCCCTCTCCTCCTCCTCCCTCCTCCTCCTCCTCTCCTCCTCCTCCCTATCCTCCTCCTCCTCCTCCCTCTCCTCCTCCTCCCTCTCTCCTCCTCCTCCTCCTCCTCTCCTCCTCCTCCCTATCCTCCTCCTCCCTATCCTCCTCCTCCCCTTTCCTTCTCCCCCTCCTCCTCCTCCCCACCTCCTCTCTCCTCCTCCTCCCTACCTCCTCTCTCCTCCTCCCCACCTCCTCTCTCCTCCTCCTCCTCACCTCCTCTCTCCTCCTCTCCTCCTCCTCCTCACCCTCCTCCCCTCCTCCTCCTCACCCTCCTCCACCTCCCCTCCTCCTCCACCTCCTCCCCCTCCACCTCCTCCCTCTCCTCCTCCCCCCTCCTTTCTTTCCTCATTCCTGTCTTTCACCCCTCCTGCCTCTTCCTTCCTCTATTTTCCCTCACCATCCTCTCCCACTCCTCCCCTTTCTCCTTTCCTTCCCTCTCCCTTTCCCTCCTCTCCCTTCTTCCTTATCTTTAGCTCCTCTTCCAATTATTTTTTCCCTTGTCCTTCCTTCCTCATTTCCACCTCTCCTTCCTTTCTTTCCTTCTTGCTTCCTCCGTCCTCTTTCTTGTCTCGTTTCCCTATTCACCTCCACTCCTTTATTACCTCCATTTCCTCCTTCGTCTTACTCCAGCATCCTATTCATCATCATTCTCCACCCCGTCGGTCCCTTCTCCTTTCTCCACCTCCACCTCTGCATCTCCACCCTCATCCACCTCGCTCCACCCTTAGCTTTCATCCCTGCATTCTTTGCAATCCTTCCTTCCCTCCAATGTAAGTTTTCCTCCAAAAATTTATCTCTTCCTTATATCCTTCCTCCTTATTCCCAGTCCTTTATATCACCACTACACCCTCCTGTCCTTTCCCCAACCCCGTATATGTGTCGATCATTCTTCTATTTTTAGTTCGAAAAAAATCTGATGACTCACTCTTGGCTCCTGCCACTCTCCTTTTCCTGTCACTTTACCTCCTTTGTCCACTGCCTCCTACTGAACCCGTCTCCTAACGTCCTTGTTTCATTCTTGTCACAGGCTTCTTTTGTCCCGTTTCATTTCGTCTCCTTTCCCACACCATGTCAATCTCAACCCTCAACCTTCATCACCCCTTCCCTTTCAGTTTCAAATGCCTTTTGTTCCATTTTCCTTTGCTCTTTTCTCACCCAAATCTTGACGTACCAACCAACCCCTTGCTTCTTTTTTTAATCCTTGTATTTTGGTCACTATAGCCTAGCCAACGATCTTGGATACATTTTTCATCCGGCTTCTCACTTTTCATCTATTCCTCACCCTACCCCTCGCCCTACCCCTCGCCCTACCCCTCGCCCTACCCCTCGCCCTACCCCTCGCCCTACCCCTCGCCCTACCCCTCGCCCTACCCCTCGCCCTACCCCTCGCCCTACCCCTCGCCCTACCCCTCGCCCTACCCCTCGCCCTACTCCTCGCCCTACCCCTCTTCCTACCCCTCTTCCTACCCCTCTTCCTACCCCTCTTCCTTCCCCTCGTCCTTCCCCTCGTCCTACCCCTCTTCCTACCCCTCGCCCTACCCCTCGCCCTACCCCTCGCCCTACCCCTCGCCCTACCCCTCGCCCTACCCCTCGTCCTACCCCTCTTCCTACCCCTCTTCCTACCCCTCGCCCTACCCCTCGCCCTACCCCTCGCCCTACCCCTCGCCCTACCCCTCGCCCTACCCCACGCCCTACCCCGCTTCCTACCCCTCGCCCTACTCCTCGCCCTACCCCTCTTCCTACCCCTCTTCCTACCCCTCTTCCTACCCCTCGCCCTACCCCTCGCCCTACCCCTCGCCCTACCCTTCTCTCTCTACACCCTACTCCTGACTCATTCTACTCCGCCTGCCTTCCCCTCATCCACCCCCTCACCCCTTAGCTCCCACCCCCTTGTAATTTATTCCCACTCCTTCGTGCCGTATTCTCCAACCCCCACCTCTCCTCCTCCTCACCTCTTTCTGCCAAAGTCAGCTGTCTACCGTTCTCCCTTAAACCAAATTCCCGTCTTCTTCCAACTTCCAGTCCATCCCCAGACTAAGATAAATCCTAGGGTATATTCTTCTTTATTTTCATCCTCATATAGACCTCAATTCCTCCCCAGCCCGCGTCTCTGAGCCTGGGACAACTTGAATCTACTACACAGGTCAGCATCTCTACCTCCCACGATGGGAGCATCTCTACCCAGGTCACGTCACCAAAATAAAGATATTTCCTGGATAGAACCTCCTAATTCACACCTTTTGTCACTCCGCCACCCCTTTCCCAGGCCTCAACCAGCCAGACTCGCCACTCGTCTCGTTACCTTCCTCCCTCCTTTGTCTAATCCTCCTATTGGATCCACTCGCATCTAGAGCTTCTTCTCAACCACATAGAGGTCTCTTAGAATAGTCTCGACAGTATAACGTGGGTGTTAAAGGGTTAATCAACTCCCCTTGACCTCGGCGTCTTTTTAGAAGATGGAGATAAGGTGGAAGACATTGGCGCTGTAGGACAAGTCAGAAGGTTCCTTCTTCGTCTTACTCCAGCATCTAACAGGACTCTACCACCCTTATCTATTTCCATCCCTTTTTCTTCCATCCTGTGTACCAAATCCCTCCTCTTCCATTTTTAGTACCTCTAATTCCACTTCCTATGTTATCTGTTATCTCCTCCCATCTCCCCAGCGATCTCTCCCAATCCTTCTGTCCCTGATTCTAAATCTTTACGTCCTCCCGCCTCTAGTGTTATTTTCCCCCATCTCCTGGTCACCTAACTATTTCTATTCATCTCCCCGCCTCTGTACTTCATCCTTCGTCTCTCATCTCTTACGCCATTCCTCTGGGCTTTTGGCTCTTCCTCCTCCTTCACCACACTCTTCACCTCTTCCTCTCCTTCCTTTACCTCACTCTTTCTGCCTTGTCCACCTCCCGAGTGCTTCATTTCCTCCAACAATTCTGATGTTTAACGGCGCGGTTAATGCTTGTTTTGGACCCGCCACCCGCTGACTTCACCGCTAAGACTGACCACACACACGACCGGCAGCCTCAACCATTACCAGGTACACCGTGTTGTCATCAGTACCTTTGTCACCACCACTATCTCCCGGTTAGTCGCAACTACTGGGCAGTGTAGCACTAATGCTTCTGGTCTTTCCCAGCTGTAGAGTTGACGCTTTCTGTTATTTGTATCGGGCGATTTCACTCGACTTCTGCGGTGTAGACTAGTAAATGACAAAATCTAAAATTCCTGTCGCTATTAACAGGACCCTTACCATTTTCACTGCTTTCACTTACTGAATCCACGTGAACCAGTGGGAAGCGTAGCTGCCTTGAAAGTGGAAGGTCCGAGTTCGATCCCTGCAAGGTCCAGCTAGGCAATTATTCGAATCGCATTTTCATGGCTTCCCAACCCATCTCTGCAACGGCTTATATCAAAGATGCAGTATACCAGTGTTGTATGTCGACCCTGGCATCAGTATGATCGAACTGTTTACACTAGTTTCAGACTCCATTCAAAACCAGAGCTATTCCGAACCTCGACAGTCCACACGCACTTTGCACCATCCATGCCTCACCAATGCATCGTTCCGCGGGAGATAGGCCGATGGTCCTGCAGTGGACATAGTATTGGAGGTGTGGGTTCGAATCTCAAGGCTGACACCAAATCAACCCTCAAGTATCCGTGTTGGACTACATGTTAGGTGGGGATAATGGGACTAATGAAAGTCCTGTGTGAAATTCTTGTACAAAGACCCTGAGATCTTGGTGTGGTGGACGCACACGACTGAATCCCTGTGAAGGATTCTGATGGTTACATATATATATTCGACGGTTACATAATAAAGATAGCGGTGCCCAAGTCACCTTCGACATTCAGGACTGCTCTATACTTAGCAAGGTACTCGGTCAGGTGATACTTAGGCATGAGACTTTTGATATTGGAATGTCCTGAGTGTGA
>NC_134818.1:22620834-22625834 GCF_046742065.1 Oratosquilla oratoria | reverse complement strand
CCTGAGGGAAAAAGAACCGGACATAATGGGAATTGTAGAGACAAAATTGAAAGGTCCACTACCACTCAACAGTGTAGGACATGGTGCACATTATTATTGGATTAGAAACAGAGAGGTAAAACAAGGGGTGGAGTTATGTTCCTGACTAAGAAGGATATATAAATGTGAGGAATGTCACATATGGAAAGAATGGAGTAGAGATAATTTGCACCGTCATTTATGTTATGGTACAGTTTTTATGTCTCGGGGGTTATAGTAGAAGGTAACAGTTACAGGTTATTAGACCTTTATATGTGAAAAGGTAAAGGAAACACAACAACAATTATAGAGATTTTGGGCCCGGTCCCTAGACAGCACCAGCCCCCTCAGGGCTGCACCTTCAAAGGGAGGTAAGGGGGTTGATAACTTTTGAAGATGGCCGGTAGGGAGATGGTTCACTCTACCGTCCTTCTTACAGTACCACCACAGGTACGTACCATAGGTTCAAATATAATGCAACACGAGCACAAGTAAAGTAGACTCTTACAGGAAGCAATATTTGTACTTGACACAATGGAAAAGGTCTACCTGCAGCCCTTTAGATCCAGCTAGACAAAATTCATTGCTTAAATATATAAAAACTAATTTCTGTTTGACAATGGAGTCAAATAAACCCATCAGGATATCTGCTGGCCAAACCACCTAAGAGGAAAAGGCCACAAAAGTAGTCAGCAGGCAGTAAGCAGTAGGCAGTATGGTGGAAGGCTGCTCTTCAACTGGCAAAACTACTTTTTTTTCAAGCGATCGTGTCCCATTGATCTTTCCCAGCATCTAGAGGTTATTCATTTTGCTTCTCTTAGAGATTGTTTTCTTCCGTGTGCGTCATTCTGATTTTTCCCATCTTGTGTCATGCTTGTGTTGATCTTAATGACTTTGAACGCGTCAGGAATTTTCCTCAGCTAATTATAATTGCTTATCGTTAGCCGAAATATGTAAAAATTTCAGTCTATACATTCGGAGGATAGTTGATAATTAAGACCTAATAATCCCCGGAAAGCGTGAGCAGATTGCCCTCCACCGGGCCTCAGTCAATCTGGACGCTCTCAAAGGCCCGACTTTAAAAGCTTCCGTTATGTAGGGATGCAGTGGTTGCCATGGCTATAGAGGGAAAGAATGAATGGCGACAACACCAGGAGACCGAATAAAAGAAAATGCATAATTTTGCTTGCGCGTGTACCCAAATCACCTTCAAATTTATAAATTGTACTGCCTTCATTCAGTGAACTCAGCAAAATTATTTCTATCTACTTCTCAGTAAAATCTACATTAAGACAGCTTTAGCCCCCCCCCCCTTTTTTTCTGTGGCGGAGATCAAGGATGACTCTTCAACTAGAAGATAATGAGATGGAAAATGTATGAAATATTTTAATTGTGCATGAGGTGGATGTGTGCTTCGACTCGGCCACTCCCTCACCTTATAAAGAGGGAAGGCCTTTGGAATATGTGTATAACACAAACACACACATGCATATATATATATATATATATATATATATATATATATAATATAACACATACACACGCACACCACACACACACACACACACACACACACACACACACACACACACACACACACACACACGTCGGTCGAAGTGACAACGAAGTTTGGACTCCGGAAAAAATCTACAATTTTCGTGGATCTCAACGACGAGGGAGTACCTGTATTGTATTAATAGGGAAGGGGAAAACTCGTGGTGTAGTGGGAAGGTAAAGAAAAAGAAGAAGGGGAGGGATTACTGAGGAAAATGGAAGGAAATGAGGAAGGGGACGAATGGGCCAAGGAGGTTAGACGGTATGTGAACAAGTGAGGGGCAGATGACAGTGGCGAAGTCGAAGAGATTAGTAAAAATGTAAAAAACAGAAATATAGATAATAGAAGCGCAATGGAAGTTGAGGATAATTATTTCCATGGATTTAATAAAGGAGGAAATGACAACCTCCCCCGACTAGTAAATCTAGAGGAGAAACTAAAAGAAATGAACGAAACATGGGAGGTTCGGTTTAACCTATTAACGCTAGTTACCCAAAAAGTTGATAAACTGGAAGAACTAAAGAAGGAGAAACAAAACCTAACTAAATAAATAGAAGAATTAAAAAGACACTTAAGAGAAGTAAAGAATGAGAATGAGGAATTAAAGAGGAATAATAAAGAGAATAAAGAATCCATAGCAAAAGAGGTAAGGGGTTGGAAAAAAGTACAAGGGAACAATAAAATTGAATTTAGATGTATAGTGGAAAAGCAGATGAAAAAACAAACTAAGGACACAGTTATTAAAGTGATGAGGGAAAAGGAGAATATAGTAAGAGACATAGCGGATAAAAAGAAATGTATAATTATATTTAATTAGGGATGGAAGAGAAGTATAATCCAAATAGGACTACAAGAATAAAGGAGGAAAAGTAAAAAGTAGATAATAGATTAGAAGTAGTTCAAGAAGATAAACCAGAAATAGGGGAAAAAACAGAAGAAATATAGAGACGAGAGAAATACAATACAGATAAGACCAGACCAATTAAGATTAAATTTAGGTCACAAACGACAGCAGAGAATATCTTAGCAAAAACAAGGAAACTACCAGACAGTGAGCAATATAAACAGGTGTGGATAAAAAGTGAAATGAATAAAGAAAGGATAAGAAAACAAAAAACTAGAAGCTAAGGCAAAAAACAAGAACAGAACAGTCAGAAAAAGAGAAATTCTATTGGAGAGTAGTGAATATGAAAGTGAGGAAATGATTCATAGCAGAGAAAAACAGAAGAGAAACAGAGAACACAATGGAAGTAGCAGAAAATTAAAATTGTCTTACACAAATATAGATGGCTTGATAACAGGCTTGACCGAACTGAATGATTATCTGAAGGAAAAAGAACCGGACATAATGGGAATTGTAGAGACAAAATTGAAAGGTCCACTACCACTCAACAGTGTAGGACATGGTGCGTATAATTTTTGGATTAGAAACAGGTAAAACAAGGGGGTGGAGTTATGTTCCTGACTAAGAAGGATATAAATGTGAGGAATGTCACATATGGAAACAATAGATTAGAGATGATTTTGATGGAAGTGGAGGACAGGGATGGGAAGAGCAGGAAGTTTGTAATAATTTTTGTGCCTCCTAAAACGGCTTCGTGGGAAGAATGAAAACACAAAATATGTTAGAAGACACAAGGATAACACTATATAAGATAATGGAAGATGGAGGAAGAATAGTTATAATGGGTGAATTTAATTGTAAAGAAATCTGCTGGGAAGAGATGACAGTGAAGGATGGAGGCGACCTATGGGGAAATATGCTACTTGATATGATTATAGAACATACAATGACGCAATGGATACAAGAGAATACTAGGTATAGAAATGAGGAAGAACCATCGAGACTGGACCTAATAATCACATCAGAACCCGAAATAGTGGACAAGATTGAATATAAGACACCAATAAGTAAAAGTGACCACATAGTGGTTGAACTGGAACTAAATGACGAAAATACATGAATAAAACGAACAATATAGAAAGGTAAGATTGATGTATGAAAAAACGAATTTTGATCAAATTAGAGAATTCTTTCAAAAAGCTGACTGGGAAAGAATACACGAGGAGGAAACAACAGTAGAAGAGAAAGAGAATATTTTGACAAATCTTTATAAAGACGGAGTGGAAAAGTATGTTCCAAGACAAAAGCAAGAAAAAGAGTATGTAGTGTTGGTACAACAAAATATGTAGGGATTTAAAAGACAAAGGGATAAAGCTTGGACAAAATGAAAAAAAAAGAACTAAAAAATGGAAATATATACTAGTTATAGAAATGAATATGTACAAGTGTGCAGAGGAGAAAAGAGAAAATACAAAAAAGATGTCATGGAAAAATGCAAAGATCAACCAAAACTATTTTACAGATTTGTAAACAACAAACTGAAAAACAAACAAGAATTAGAGAAACTACGACAAGGAGGAGTTGAATATACAGAGGAAATAGAAATGGAAGAAATTATGAACAAGCATTTAAAATCGGTGTCAACGAGGGAGAACATACAACCTAGAGATATCGAGTGGGAGAACCCCCCCCCCTATGAAAGAGATAGAAGTATCTAGGAATTAAATAATGAATCACTTGAGTAACCTCGAAGTCAGAAAATCGCATGAACCAGATGAAATGGCAAACTGGATTTTGAGAGAATGCAGGAATGAACTAACAGACAAAATACATAGTTTAATAAACAGTTCATTGAAAGAAGGAAAAGTTCCAGAAGATTGGAAAAGAGCAAATATAGTACCAATATATAAAGGGGGAAACAAGGAAGACCCAACTAACTATAGACCGGTATCTCTTACAAGTACGATAGCTAAAATTTGTGAAAGAATGATCAAAAGTAGATGGGTAAGGCATTTGAAAAAAAAAAAAACGTACTAAATCCAAGGCAATTTGGATTCAGACAAGGACGATCATGCGTCACAAACTTAATGTGTTTCTATTCAAGGCTAATAGATGTCATACAAGAAAGAAATGGATGGGCTGATTGTGCATTTCTAGACCTGAAAAAAGCTTTTGATAAGGTGCCACATAAGAAGTTGCTAAAGAAATTATAAACTGCAGGAGGAATAGAGCAAACTGCTGAAGTGGATGGAAGACTTCTTGCATGAAAGAAAAATGAGTGATAAGAGATAAACACTCTAATTGGGATGAAGTGACAAGTGGAGTTCCACAAGGAACAGTCCTGGCCCCAATAATGTTTGCTATATGTATTAATGATATGGATAAAGGAATTAAAAGTTACATGAGCTTCTTTGCGGATGATGCAAATTTTGAAAAAAGTGAACACTAAAGAAGATTGAGTCACTACAGAGTGATCTCAATAAAGTATGGAAATGGAGTAGGAAATGGGAGATGGAATTCAATGTTAAGAAGTGTAGTATAATGGAATTTGAAAGTAGCAAAAAAGAATAGTGGGATCATATA
>NC_134818.1:22598334-22615834 GCF_046742065.1 Oratosquilla oratoria | reverse complement strand
TCTGACAAAATACTCCTCCTCCCCTTTGCCACCAGAGACCGTTGACTCTCCACCCCAATCAGCATGGCGACCTACATCATTCTAAAGAAGGACTTCAGGTGATTTTATTCAGCCCAGGTGATGGACTCTGGTCTGAAGTGGCTTTTGATCGATCGGCCCCAGGAGGTCACCCATCCCCCGTCCTGTTCTCATATAGCCGGGCATCACACGAAACACCTCGACGCTGACGCCGACGCCGACGCCGACGCAGCTAGACTCCAGAAGTGAATTCTCGTCCCTTCATATGTAAGCCCCTTTGCTCACACCTGATGGTCCCGCTTCCTCACTCACGAACTTCATCGTCATAATGACATTTTTTTTTAGAAATTCTGTTTCAGCTAGCGCCAAATGATTGTATTGAGATCGTGGTATGGGCTGTGGATTGTTGAGGGGTTGGAGAAGCTTAGGAAGGGAAGGGCGAAAATCCTTTCGCTGAGTTTTCCATAACAAAATGTGTGTAGTATGCCATACTATTTCTGGGGACGTGTGGACAGAAAATATGGGTGGATAGATGAATTTTCAACCAGTCAACCACCCATGCACAATCCTGGGCGTGGAATGGGACTGCAGTGGGTGTGGGAACTGCCCAAACTCATAAAAGAATAGAATGCTATAAGATAAAATGAGATAATATAATGAAATAAGATCAAACAAAATAGAACAAATGAATAAATAGATAAATTGGCAAATGAATAAATGAAAGAATAAATAAATAATTAATGAAACAAGTCGCTGATAAATGACAATATCATAACCGTACGTTTCGTGTGACCAAAGATTAGTTAATTTTTTTTTTTTTTTTTTTTTTTTACTCCGAGGTTCACTTGCTGTGTCGGTCGTACTTTGGGCAATGGATTCCAGGTCCATTTCGGTTCCAGATCCAGCCTCAAACTGATCTCGAGCTCTCTTGACGTCACCGCCGGAGATGAACACCGTGATCTCATGAAAAATTCTCTCTCTCTCTCTCTCTCTCTCTCTCTCTCTCTCTCTCTCTCTCTCTCTCTCTCTCTCTCTCTCTCTCTCTCTCTCTATTCTCTCCATTCTCTCTCTCTCCATTCTCTCTTCATACTCTCTTCTTACTCTCTTCTTAATCTCTTTTTTCTTACTCTCTTCATACTCTTTTCATTCTTTTTTCTTTTACGTGTTTTCCACCCTGATGCGTCCTTATTCTCGTCTATCCACCCTCCCTCCCACCACCACCCACCTACCCACCTCTCGTTCATTTGAAATAAATCGACTGCCGGTCATGCCGTTAGCCGAGACAGTGCATCGCTGAGTCAGTGCTGAAGGTTAGGCTAGTTCATATGCTGTCTACCTTCTGTCATCTCACCTGCAGGTACATTAATATCTCTCTCTCCCTCCCTACCTTCCCTCTCCCCCTATTCACCTCCTCCCTTACCCCCCCACTCTCATACTCTCCCCCCACCCTGGAGATGCGTTCTTTCAATTCACACTCTCAACTCTGTGGCCCTTCCTCCAAGCGCGCTTGTCCGCATTCATCACCATTTCATCTTTGTGTTCGTTCAGCCAGCTTTCCTCTTACTCAAATCTAACCACCCATTCAGCTACCCACCCCCTCCTCCTCCTCCTCCTCTTCCTCCTCCTTCATTAACACAACCACTCCCTCCGTCTGTGACTCCAGGCTCGTCATTCATTCGTTTGTGAGGTGACTGTGTGTTTCTTTATAGCTTCATACATTTATTAATTCGCTCATGATGCATTCGCTTTGCATTCGCTTTGTTGGTCATGCACAGCGTGTTAGTCATGCACAGCGTGTTATCTTTATTTGGATGTTTATTCATCACTGACGAATGCATCAGTACAAGTTCTTCGTCAGATGTAATTTCTACAGACTTGTTTATTTACTCCTGTATATGTATCGATATATGTGATTATTCACTGCATGTTTTCTCCACATTTACCTTTATTTCTTTGTTCGTTATCTCGTTTATCCATCATTCATTCATTCATTCATTCATTCATTCATTCGATTTAATCAATCATTTATTCATCTATTCAATAAATGGACCATTCATTTCACTATTCCTTCAGGCAATCAATCGTCAATTATTTAACTAATTTGTTCATCCATCACTTCATTCATCACACATCCCTTCATTCATTCATCCGTTCGTTCACTCATCCACGAAGTAATGTATTCATCTCAATTTCCTTATCTATTGTGTTCATTCATCTCTCCGACATTACTTTATTTGGCTAGTCCGTCTCTCGGTAGGTCTGCCGGTCTGCCGGTCTGCCGGTCTGTCGGTCTGCCGGTCGGTTGGTCAGTCATTCAGTCAGCCAGCCGGTCAGTCTGTTAATTGAACCAGTCAGTCAATGAGCTAGCCATTCAATGAGCCAGCTAGTCAGTCGTTCAGTCGGTCCATCAGTAAACCAGTAAGCCATTCAGTCAGTGAGCCAGACACTCAGTCAGCCAATCAACAAGCCAGCCAGTCATCCAGCCAGCCTGCCAGCCAGTGAGTCGCCCAGTCAGCCTACCACAAGCCAGTCACCCAGTCAGTCACCCAGTCAGTCACCCAGTCAGTCACCCAGTCAGTCACCCAGCCAGTCACCCAGCCAGTCACCTAGCCAGTCATCCAGTCAGTCACCCAGCCACTCAGCGTACCACCAACCAGTCAGACAGCCAGTCATTTAATCAGCTTGCCAGATAGCCAGTCAGCCTGTCAGTCAGCCAGACAGTCAGTCAGCCAATCAGTCAGCAAAACGGTCAATAAGCCAGCTGCTAGCCGGTCAGCCAGCCACTCAGTCAGTCAGCCAGTCAGTCAGCCAGCCAGTCAGTCAGTCAGTCAGTCAGTCAGTCAGTCAGTCATTCGGTCAGTCAGTCAGTCATTTGGTCAGCCAGTCAGTTAGTCAGTCATTCGGTCAGTCAGTCTGTCTGTCAGCCTCCAGCCAGTCAGCCAGCCACTCAATCAGTCAGCCAGTCTGCCGCCAGTCAGTCAGTCAGTCTGCCGCCAGTCAGTCAGCCAGCCAGCCAGCCAGTCAGTCAGTCAGCCAGCCAGTCAGCCAGCCAGTCATTCAGTCATTCATTCATTCAGTCAGTCAGTCAGTCGGTCAGTCGGTCAGTCGGTCAGTCGGTTAGTCAGTTGGTTAGTCAGTCGGTTAGTCAGTTGGTTAGTCAGTCGGTTAGTCAGTCGGTTAGTCAGTCGGTTAGTCAGTCGGTTAGTCAGTCGGTTAGTCAGTCGGTTAGTCAGTCGGTTAGTCAGTCGGTTAGTCAGTCGGTTAGTCAGTCGGTTAGTCAGTCGGTTAGTCAGTCGGTTAGTCAGTCGGTTAGTCAGTCGGTTAGTCAGTCGGTTAGTCAGTCGGTTAGTCAGTCGGTTAGTCAGTCGGTTAGTCAGTCGGTTAGTCAGTCGGTTAGTCAGTCGGTTAGTCAGTCGGTTAGTCAGTCGGTTAGTCAGTCGGTTAGTCAGTCGGTTAGTCAGTCGGTTAGTCAGTCGGTTAGTCAGTCGGTTAGTCAGTCGGTTAGTCAGTCGGTTAGTCAGTCGGTTAGTCAGTCGGTTAGTCAGTCGGTTAGTCAGTCGGTTAGTCAGTCGGTTAGTCAGTCAGTCAGTCATTCTGTCAGTCAGTCTGTCTGTCTGTCTACCACTTAGTCAGTCAGCCAACCAGCCTACCGCCAGCCAGCCAGCCAGTCAGTCAGTCAGTCAGTCAGTCAGTCAGTCAGTCAGTCAGTCAGTCAGTCTTTCTGCCTGTCTGTCTGGCAGCCGCCAGCCAGTCAGTCAGCCACTCATTAAGTCAGCCAGCCAACCAGCCAGCCAGCCTGCCAGTCAGCCACTCATTAAGTCAGCCAGCCAACCAGCCAGCCAGCCTGCCAGTCAGCCAGCTAGCCAGCCTGCCAACTAGCCAGTCAGTTAGTCAGCCAACCAGTCAGTCAGTAAGTCAGCCGGCCAGCCAGCCAGCCAGCCAGAAAGCCACCTAGCCAGAAAGCCACCTAGTCAGTCAGTCAGTCAGCCAGCCAACCAGTCAGTCAATCAGTCAGTCAGTCAGTCATCCAGCCAGCCAGCCAGCCAGCCAGCCAGAAAGCCACCTAGCCAGTCAGTCAGTCAGTCAGTTATCAATCGGGCGGGGATCAGTCATGCTGCCAGCCAGTCAACTAGCCAACCAACCAATAAGCCAATAAGTCAGTCAGTCAGTCATTCATTCATTCATTAATATTTAAGCTATATGCACCGTACTTCATTCTTTTTAGATAAATCTATTTAACTCCTACCATTCACGAATTCGTTTGCTCTTTCATCCACCCACACATTCTAATATCATTTCATCCATCCATTAATTCATTTGGTTGTTTATCTAATCCATCTATCTACCCATTCATTCATTCATTCATTCATTCATTCATTCATTCATTCATTCTCTCATCCACCCCTGCCCCATCCGTCCACCCATTCGTTCATTCATTCACTCGCCCATTCATTCAATCGGCCATTCCTTCCTTCCTTCCTCGCCGCCCGTGGGAGGAGGAGGAGGAGGACCCTCCGACCGACGATGCCTTATCTTAATGCCCGGTCTTAAACCCGTGTGCCCCGTAGTGGCAGGGGTGGGGCGCGGCGTTGCTTGGCGGCGGCGACGACAACGTGAGGTGTTCTTCTGTGGTGATGGTTGTCCGTGCCGGTGTCGCATGGGGGGGTGGTGGTGGTGGTGGTGGTAGGGATGGCGGTTGATGTGGTGGTAGGGATGGCGGTTGATGTGGTGGTAGGGACGGCGGTTGATGTGGTGGTAGGGACGGCGGTTGATGTGGTGGTAGGGACGGCGGTTGATGTGGTGGTAGGGACGGCGGTTGATGTGGTGGTAGGGACGGCGGTTGATGTGGTGGTAGGGACGGCGGTTGATGTGGTGGTAGGGACGGCGGTTGATGTGGTGGTAGGGACGGCGGTTGATGTGGTGGTAGGGACGGCGGTTGATGTGGTGGTAGGGATGGCGGTTGATGTGGTGGTGATTGATGTGGTTGTGGTGGTTGGTGTGGTGGTTGGTGTGGTGGTTGTGATTCTGTGGTAGTTGTGGTGGTTGTGGTGATTGTGGGGGTGGTGGGGGTGGTAGGGAGTTGTAGGAAGGAAGGGTGGAAGGGAGGAAGGATGGAAGGGAGGGAGGATGGAAGGGAGGGAAGATGGAAAATGGGAGGATGGAAGGGAAGAAGGATGAAAGGGAGGGAGGATGGAAAAGTGGGAGGAAGGACGGATGGATGGATGGATGGATGTATGGAAGTATGGATGTATAGTTTGAGGGATTGAAGGATGGATGGATGGACGGATGGATGGATGGATGGATGTATGGAAGTATGGATGTATAGTTTGAGGGATTGAAGGATGGATGGATGGATGGATGGATGTATAGTTTGAGGGATTGAAGGATTGAAGGATGGATGGATGGACGGATGGATGGATGAATGGATGGATGGAAGTATGGATGTATAGTTTGAGGGATTGAAGGATTGAAGGATGGATGGATGGATGGATGCATAGTTTGAAGGACTGAAGGATGGATGGATGGATGGTGATGCCGAGGGCGCAATGCTGTCATGGATGTCATGGCCAGGACGGCAGCATCCTGATGTCACGTAGGTAACTGCGCGAGCGCGCGCGCGCACGCACGGAGGCGGTGTGTATGTGGGCGTGACGTGAGAGAGAAAGGGAGAAGGAGAAGGAGGGAGAGAGAGAAGGAGGGAGAGGGAGAGAGAGAGGAAGGGAGAGGAAGGGAGAAGGAGAGGGAGAAGGAGGGAGAGGGAGAGGGAGGGAGAGGGAGAGGGAGGGAGATGGAGAGGGAGATAGAGGGAGAGGGAGGTAGAGGGAGGTAGAGGGAGAGGAAGGGAGAAGGAGAGGGAGGGAGAGGGAGAGGGAGGGAGAGGGAGGGAGAGGGAAGGGGGAGGGAGAGGGAAGGGGGAGGGGGAGGGGGAGGGGGAGGGGGCGATGCTGCCACTGCCACGGCCCGTGGTGACAAACAAGCGGGACTCGAGGCCACCCAAGCCAAGAGGAGACGGAGGAGGAGGAGGAGGAGGAAGAAGAGGGGGAGGAGGAAGAAAAGGAGGAGGAAGAGGGGGAGGAGGAAGGAAAGGAGGAGGAGGAGGAGGAGGAGAAAGAGGAGAAAGAAGAGGAGAAGTATTAGGATGAGGAGGCGACGTGGGCGGATGGCGCTTGTTAGACTTGGGTTTAGTATTTCAAAAGTTCAAGATCCAAATGACCCCTTCGGTACCGAGAGGCGTACCACGGAGAGGAATGAAATAGTCTGACAGCAATCAGGAAAGAATTAATACTTGCTAAAGAGAAGTTGATCAGACATTCTATCCGCCAATCAATCCGTTACACTAAGTCTCTCGTGCAGGAGACCCAAGGCCCCCAGGTAACCGGCAACAACCACAAGTGAAGCTCATAGGAGGTCACTCAGGGAGGAAATGTTTTGTTGTTGACTAGGAATTGCTAGTGTGGGGCAGTGTAGGATAAGGTGTTTAGTGTCTTCAGTTTGGTGGTTATATCTAGATTGATTCTGTGATAGGATGAGATGGGTGAGTGGGGTTCTTACATAGAACTGTGTACCTGTCATTTTCTCCTATTAATCTTTCAATAAGTTTGGACATAGTGGATAGTAAAGAAATTGTTCTGTAGGATGCAGATTCTTTCAAGTTATTTGGTTTTTATATTGGTATTATGCGAGCTCTTTCTCAGACAGCTAGATTTTTATTGTGCAGTCAGGAGTGATAGGATAACAATTTAATATTTTGTTGTTATTGGACCGAAGTGGGTGGATGTCTGAAACTCTGTCTGGGCTTTTGGTATAATAGTTTTCCAGTTCCTTTATTAATTCATCTACATCTTTCTTGGTTAAGGGAATGGTAGTATCTATGACTGGTTTGAATTTTCGTAGTAAGCTTGAAACTTTTGTTGACGTTACATTGGTGTTTTGGTGATAGTATGTTACCTTGGTTTGCTACAATTGCTTCATGGGTGGGGAGAAGTTTTTATCTTATTTTATTTATCTATTTCTTACTAGTTTGCTTTTTTTATTTATTTAATTAATTGATTAATTTATCTTTATCTGTTTAATTAATTGATCTATTTACGTACTTATTTATTCATTTATTTATTCATTTATTTATTTATTCATTTATTTATTTATTCATTTATTTATCTATTCATTTATCTATTTATATCTATTTTTCTACTTCCCTCCACAATTGTTTATCTGCTTTCCCATATATCGTATTTGTTTGTTTTTTCCATATCTCTTTCTGCCTGTTGTTTATTAGTTTGACGATTTTTTTCCATTACTCTCATTGTTCTTTTTCTTGATCTATCATATCATGTTTGTTTTTTATGTTAATTTTCTTTTCTTTAGAGTGACTATCTCTTGTGTATAGTAGGGGATGTTGCCTTTTGTGATGCGTCTTTTGCTTGCCTCCTGGATGGTCACTCATATTTCACTCTCTGCTCTAAGGATGGGAGTTGGTTTGGGTCAAAGGTCTCCAAACGTTTCTCTATATTCTCACTGTATTTTTGTCTTTTTTATGAACGCTTCTTCTGTACAAGATTGCATTTCTCTTTTAGTTCTATGAGTACTAGTCTCAACGGAAGTTTGTATGGTTCTCCTTCTCCTTCTCCTTCTCCTCCTTATCCTTATCCTTATCCTTCTCCTTCTCCTTATCCTTATCCTTATCCTTATCCTTATCCTTATCCTTCTCCTTCTCCTTCCCCTTCCCCTTCCCCTTCCCCTTCCCCTTCCCCTTCCCCTTCTCCTTCCCCTTCCCCTTCCCCTTCCCCTTCTCCTTCTCCTTCTCCTTCCCCTTCTTCTCCTTCCCCTTCTCCTTCTCCTTCTCCTTCTCCTTCTCCTCCTTCTTCTCCTTCTCCTTCTTCCTTCTCCTTCTTCTTCCCCTTCTCCTTCTCCTTCTATTTCTTCTCCTTCTACTTCTTCTCCTTCTCCTTCTCCCTCTCCCTCTCCCTCTCCCTCTCCCTCTCCCTCTCCCTCTCCCTCTCCCTCTCCCTCTCCCTCTCCCTCTCCTTCTACTCCTCCTTCTCCTCCTTCTTCTCCTTCTCCTTCTCCTTCTCCTTTTTCTCCTTCTCCTTCTCCTTCTTCTCCTTCTCTTTCTCTTTCTCCTCCTTCTCCTTCGCCGCCTCCTCCTCCTCCTCCTTCTCCTCCTCCTCCTCCTCCTCCTCCTCCTCCTCCTCCTCCTCCTCAGCCTTCTCCTTCTTCTCCTCCTTCTTCTTCTCCGCCTTCTTCTTCTCCTCCTTCTTCTTCTCCTCCTTCTTCTTCTCCTCCTTCTTCTTCTCTTTTCTTCCTTCTCTCTCTTTTTCTTCTCCTCTTCTCCTTCTTTTCTTTTTCTTCTTCTCCTTCTCCTTCTTCTCCTTCTTCTCCTTCTTCTCCTTCTTCTCCTTCTTCTCCTTCTCCTTCTTCTCCTTCTTCTCTTTCTCCTCCTTCTCCTTCTCATCCTTCTTCTTTATTTCTTTTATTTTTTCTTTTCTTCTTTTCTTTTTCATCTAACTTTTCTTTTTCTTTTCTTTTTTCTTTTCGTTTTTTTCTTTTTTCTTTTCTTTTTCCTCTTTTTTCTTGGTTTTTTCTTTTCTTTTTTCTTTTTTCTTTTTTCTTTTCCTCTTCATATTTTCTTCCTTTTCCTCTTCCTTTTCTTTTTTCTTCTTAATTTTTTCTTTTTTCTTTTTCCTTTTCTAAATCTTTTTCTCATTTTTCCTCTTTATTATTCTTATTTTTACCTTTTCTTTTTTCTTTTTCTTATTGTTCTTTTTCACTTTTCTGTTTTTCTTTTTCTTGTTTTCTTTTTTCTTTTCATTTTTTCTTTTTCTTTTTCTTTTTACTCTTCCTTTTCTTTTTCCTTTTCCTTTGCCTTTTCCTTTTCCTTTTCTTTTTCCTTTTCTTTTTCCTTTTCTTCTTCCTTTTTTTTTCTTTTCTTCTTTTTTCCCTTTTTCTTTCCTATTTTCTTTTTCCTCTATTCCTTTTCTTTTTTTCTTCCTTTTCTTATTCTTCTTTTTCTTCTTTTCTTTAATCATTTTTCCTATTTTTCTTTTTACTATTGTTCTTATTCTTATTCTTTTTCTTCTTTTCTTCTTTTAATTATTTTTTCCTATTTTTTATTCTTGTTCTTTTCTTTTTCAGTTTATCTTATTTGTTTATTTTTTAACCTTTTCTTTCTTGTCATATTCTTTTTCTTCCATCTCTTTCTTATTTCTTCTTACTCCTTTTTCCTTTTTGCGTCTGACTTCGTAATATTCTGGAGAGTCTCGTGCTGGTTTGTTTTTCCTACTGAGTAAATTCGGCAATAATAGGTTGGTTTGTATATGTAGGAGGGGCGGGTGGATTGTGTGGGCGCCTCCTCCTCCTCCTCCTCCTCCTTCCCCTCCCCTCCTCCCCTTCCCCCTCCCCCTCCTCCTTGGAGGGCGAAAGACGTCGTCCTACTTTGGACATGAAGCCGTCGTGGCGTCAGTCGGAGGACGAGGGCGAGGTCTTGAAGACCGCTGGTGGAACTTTGGATACAAACACGCGATGTCGTCGTCGTTGTTGTTGTTGTTTTTCAGGGCGAGGGAACGAAAGAATCAACGGGCGGGTGTGACCAACTTGAGACGCAGGCGGGGGGAGGGGGGAGGGGGGGGATGTTAAGCGGGGTTCAGCCCTGACATGAAACCTGGTCGTAAAGGATGCGGGCGTGAGAGTTGTGGCATGTGGGGGGCGAGCGTGAAGGGGCGGGGGGGAGGGGGGAGTACGGGGGTGAGAGTGGGTGTAGGGGGGAGGTGAGAGGGGGAGTTCGTGCTTAAAAATTCAGGTAAGAAGAAGGTTATTGCAAGAAGACATGAGAGTGTTGGCGTGAATGAATTGGGATGAGTGTATCATAGTCTAGATACAAGAGTGTAGGTGCAAGGTGGCGGACGACAGGTTGAGGGGGATGGGGGTGGGGGGTGGTGAATGGGGTTGGTCAGGTCTGAACCTCTTGGAACAGCATTTATAAAAGTGTCTCTAAGTGTGTGTGTGTGTGTGTGTGTGTGTGTGTGTGTGTGTGTGTGTGTGTGTGTGTGTGTGTGTGTGTGTGTGTGTGTGTGTGTGTGTGTGTGTGTGTGTGTGTGTGTGTGTGTCTGTATACAACACTGAATGGGTCCCAGTGACTAGAGATACTTTCTTATCAACCATAATGCACTTTAATTCTAAGCCATCAACATTGGAAGAACCGTGGAGGCACATGCAGAAATTGAAACGTGGTACGCCCGAGGACTCGAACCTACGGCCAGCACGTGACCAGTGGTTGTAGTGACTTAGACCATCTCTTGATGGTGTAATGGTCTAAGTCACTAAGACCATCTATTAATGGTGTAATGATCTAAGTCACTATAAGCACTGGTCACGTGCTGGCTGCAGGTTCGAGCTCTCGGACGTACCACGTTTCAATTTCTGCATGTGCCTCCACGGTTCTTCTGATGTTGATGGCTTAGAAATAAATTGCATTGTGGTCGATAAAATTATATAATATGTGTATATATATATATATATATATATATATATATATATATATATATATAGTGTGTGTGTGTGTGTGTGTGTTGCTATGAAGGTAAGACAGATGAATGGAAAAGGTGTTCTCGCTCCAACCCGCGTTTCTGTACCACCTTTTCCATATATGTATATATACGTATGTATATATATATATATATATATATATATATACAATGTGTGTGTGTGTGTGTGTGTGTGTGTGTGTGTGTGTGTGTGTGTGTTTATGTATTACAAATTTGAATGTGTGTATGTATGTGTGTAAGAATATTTCGGGAAGAGGCCTAGTTGACTGGAAGAATTGATAACATCAACAGCAACAATGGCACTGTTGAGCGTGTACTAAAGCTTTTCTTTATCTCTTAATAGCACATTTTTGGAAAGGCGTTAGGTTGTTGGGGAGGAACCCAAAAGGTAATCTGAACCATTAATCTCTCTTTATTCTCCTAGACCTCTCTTTACCGTCTGCGGTCTTCCTCAAGGAGGAAAAGTGTTACAAGTATTTTGTCAGCAATAAAAAGCGCTTCATTCCTTGGGAAAGCATTACACCGAAAAAGTATAATAGAAGTGGTAAAGTTAGAATTTAAGTGGGTAGCAAAACAGGGAAATACAAGTTAAGTGCTCAGCGTTTTTTTAACCGGTGATTGTTCTCCAATTAAAAAGGAAAGCTGAGTGACTTTATCGGTAGGAATGTTACTAATTTCCCTAGAATATCGACTACATAAAACATGAAGTCAGTATCTCATACAGGGATATTACAAGTGGATACAGGAGTTTATGTACAATATGTGCACTGAAAGAGGGCACCTTACAAGAACTGTGGTCAATAACCATGCGTACCCGAAAGTAGCGATGGTATTGATGGCTGATGATGGACATTTCATTACCTGATTTGAATTCGTCAACTGCTTAGGAGCAGGATTGTTACTGTAGGCCGTATGTTGATGAATAATCTTTCCTGATAAAGGCTCACGGATTCGACCATTATAAGGCGACGCGAGTCATAAGGTTTGAAAATTATCCAAACACACAACCCAGTATTGAACGACAATTGCAAGCCTCCCAGCCTCCCGTTCCAAAAAGTCAGTATCATCTATGGAATTGATTGCCCCGTCGGTGAGTGTCACTACCGCACGTCGCACATTATCATGACTTCCATGGCTCAAAAAAAAAAAAAAAAAATCGTACCTTCCCCCCCCCAAAAAAAAAACGGCTCCATGAAAAAGTATATGGAAAATAAGCACAACAGGGTTCATTAAAAAAAAAAGTCGCACCTTTTCCCCCAAAAAAGGCGCCATGAAGAAGTACATGGAAAATAAGCACAACACGGCTCATTCCAGACTAGCACTTAATGAAAAGTCCAGGACCATCTACTGACGAAGGATCGTGGGCGTGAATGTGTTGACACGAGGTTGGGGGGCGTGACTAGAGGCAACACAACAAGTTACGAGGAACCAGTTTATACATTAGGTGCCCATCCCCTCTTCTTCTCGTCTTCCAGCTCCTTCCCCTCTCCCTCCTTCCTTCCCCTTTACCCTCCCCGCCCTTCTCTCCGCCCCTCTCCAAGTTAATAGTTTTTCTTCTGATATTCCTCACTGCATTCTTTTGTATTGTTTCCTCTCTTATCTTCAGCAATAACTATTATAATTATTTTTTTCCAACATCTCTGAAGTTATCGTTGTTGAAGAACGGGTTCAGTTATTCGTACATTTGTCCATTTCACCGTTCCTTAACTCGCCATGCCTCCTCCACCTTCTTTCCCCGTCTCCTATTCCCCTTTCCCATCTCTTTCCTCGCTCTGATTATCTTCCACTGACATCATCCCCCACCCCCCAGTCTCTGATCAGTGCATTCTTCAGTTCAGATGCATACTTTTATTGATTAATTCTTTTCAGGCATTATTTTCCTCGGCTGATGGGAGAGGAGGGGGACTCTTGAGTTAAAAAAAAAAAAAAAAAAAAAAAGGAGCAAAAATAAACTCGGTTTTTAGCTCCTCGCATCTACCCTCAGAGCGATCATAGTTTTTCATTCAATTACTATTTCTCCAATCATTTCAACATTTATCCTAGCTGATGAGGCTTTTAATCTTGAGCACCTTCAACACAATATTCAATCCCAACCCGAATGGAAGTCTGTCATTTTAGCCAAAACAAAATATGTAAAGAGTTTCATGATGGTCACTTTAACCTCTTCAACACGACTCCCTCCTCTACCCACATTGACCTGGCCCGTCCCGTGCCCGCTTGTATGAACTGAGATCTCCTGACGGCTTAGCCAAAACAACGTCTACGGGCGAGTGTAATTTAAAGGTTGGTCTAGAAGCATTACGTGTGGCTAGTGTTGAATTACCCTCTCGTAGCTTTTTTTTTTTTTTTTTTCAAGAACGTCCACTCCCGATACTCGACCTCTCCCACCATTCGCTGCAGTAGCTATTTTTTTTATTCTGGCTAATGCCGGCAGATGGTTGTACAGATACTTTTGTTGATGCTCTTGCTCAGGGGCAGACAGCAGACATGGTCCGGAATGGGGTCTCAGTGGGTCGCGACCCCTTCCTCATGTCCTCAGAATCCTCCTCTCAATTGACTGCAATCGTCTTCTGGTACAAGCCAAAACAAAGGCCTAAAAAGTGTCTGAAGATTAAAATGAAGAAGAGCATACAAGGTCCAACAAAAGATGACAGCCCTCAATCGAGATGGAATTCACAGCCACCAAAAACAATTTCCTCTCAGGAACAGTCTTTAGAAGTACACATGATGCTTCTGCCTGCCTGTTAACCTTCTTGAAAGCATGCCTGATTTTTTGCTTCCCTGCCTGATTTCTTGCTTCCTTGCTTGTTTGTTTGGTTTCCACCCTCGGCTATTCCAGCCACAGACCCTTCCCCCGCCCTCCCTCGACATTGTGGCACCTGAGACCAGTTTTGTTCTGCTTCACCAGCGCTTCTGTGCTGATAAACATCATGGCGTCGACGTCAAGAGAAGAGCCGAGAGAAGGTTCTAGTACTAAGTAGGCTTAGGAGGAATTCGATCGATGTTGGAAAGAGGGTCTTTGGGTAGACAGAACGACGACGGGCTCAATAGAACAACAGAACGAGTCGGCACTGGCACTGATAGGATAGTTCCCTTTTTCAGTCTAAACAAAATCCAAAGCCCTTTACTTCTTTTCAGGCTCTAAATGCATCATTTTAAGACAAAAACTTTTTGGGAATAACTAAAGAAACAATAGTTAACGACATGAAATTGTTTCAACTTTAACCTATACTCGAGGCATCCTGCCGCAGAAAAAAAGCCTTTGACGAAGACCAAAATAAAGACCAAGGGAGTTATGTTGGTCATTAAACAAATGTGAGAAATCATTCAGCAAAGGAAAACTCGGTCAGCTAATCCTTTATGCCCTTCGCGAGAACAAACCATAGTTTACTACAGTGATGTAAACGTCAAAAGAGGTGCTTTCAACACTTCCTTCTCTTTGGGTGCCCCCTTACTCACCCCATGGATGAATAATGAAAGCATCTAATGGCGTTCTTTATAAATAAAAAATCTACCCCCCTTCTTTAGCACGATGCCTATTTTTCAGAATTTGTTTCAATTACAACCTTCATTCTAGTCTCCTTTTCAGTGTGCGGGTGTGTGTTTGTGTGTGTTGTGTGTGTGCGTGTGTGTGCATGTGTGTGTGTGTTGTGTGTGTGTTGTGTGTGTGTTGTGTGTGTGTGTGCATGTGTGTGTGTGTTGTGTGTGTGTTGTGTGTGTGTTGTGTGTGTGTTGTGTGTGTGTTATGTGTGTGTGTGTGTGTGTGTATGTGTGTGCGTGCGTGTGTCTATACAAGTATCTGTCTTAGAGTCTGTATCTGTCTTTTTCTGTATCTGTGTCATTGTCTGTATCTGTCTGTCTATATTTCTGTCCACCTGCCTGCCTGTTTGTCTGTTCGTTTTTTACTCGCTTCGTTTCTATTTTCTTTCTCCTTTTCTGCTGGCGCCCCCAACCTTTCATTTGACCCATCTTCCATGTTTTCTAACCCCTTTCCTTTTTAATTTGTCTCTTCTGTCCTCACTTCCATTCCTCTTTCCCCCTATCCCTCCAACCAATATCTTACTCAAACCTTTGCCCCCTTCCTTCACATTTCACTTTTTTTCTCCTCTCCTGTGTTCCTTCCTCGTTCTCTTCATACCCCAACCACCCCCATCCCCTCTTTCTCTCCTTTCTCCTCATTCCTTCCTTCTTACCTTCTCGACTGCGCCCTACTCTTCTCTTGCCTCACCTATTCGCCGTTGCATGTTTCTCCTTCCATTCCGGCCTTCGCCCCCTTGCCCCCTCGCCCTGTCCTTCACTATTTTAGTGCCCCGTCCCTCCCCACACCCACGGGACCCTCCCTCTGTTGAAACGATGTGCCTCGACCCCGTAGCTTCCCAGTCCCCCTCCTCCTACCATCCCCCCCACACTCCCACTCCTTCCCTCTCTCCCTCCCTCACCCGCCCAACCCATAACCCAAGGCAACCGAGCCCGACCCAATCAGCGACTCGTCTTTGAGATAGCCAACACGAGAAATACTGAATATTCAATAGCAGGCGAGGCGAGTACTCAAGGACAAATGAGCATCAAGTTTATTTTCGAATGGATTCTGATGGCCGAGAGATTGCTGGTGAAGCCAATAGACATGGTCCGGTGACTTGTTGGAAGGCAGAGAACAAATGGAAATGTGCACATCAACGTCTTTGAGCATCGGGCTAAAGATGAAGGATTCTAGGAACCTAAGCGACCAAGCACGACTTGGCGTCATGGGCTGGAGACTAAACGATATTTATCCCTGAAAGAGGCTGCGCCCCCTTCCAGAAAACAACAACAATAGCATCAGAAACAACAGCAACAGCAACAACAATAAAAACACCAACAACAACCAAAACAACAACCAAAACAACAAATCAAAATAACAACAACGAAAAACACAAACAAACAACAGGGCTCAGAAAGGCGGGACTCTTCAAGATATGAGGATAGGAAGCCACTGTATAAGGTAATGTGTCTTGTAGGCATTTAGGAATTATGAAGTATACTATTTCTTTACCTTGGTCAGACTGAGGTGGTTGATATCCATCAGCTTACAAGAAAACGAGTCCGTAGAATGTTGTTCTTCGGGAACTGCAAACGTTAACACGAGGAAACGGAAACTTATGAAGGTTTGTGCCTATAAGTTTGAAGAACAAATGACTAGTCATTTGATAGGTTGCCTACCAGATTCTCGGACGGCGGCTGCCAGCGCCATCACTGCTCATTCATGACACCTGTCTTCAAGCGCGCTTGTATTTTCCCACGTGTCTATGGCATACATCTTTGCACTGCTTTCACACAGGTTTTCTGCTGCTCTAGGAGAATTCTTCACCACCCACGTACCTTTAACCTCTTGTATGTTGGCCTAGAAATTCAAAGACTACAGGAAAGACAATAAACTACTCAAATGTGCTCTGCATATCTACAAATCTATTAATACGGCGAGGATTTTATTTCAGAGCCTGCAAACAACAAACCAAACACACTAGCGTCCACATACAGCCATAAAACTTACTGTTTATGCGTAACCATCCCATTCAAAGCTTGTAAATAGCTCGATACGAGGCGCTACTAGGGCCATAGCTAGTACCTAGCCATTTGTAAACTATTGCAAAAGATAATTCAAGAATCCTTTGAAGGCTGTCGTCAACAATTCTTCAAAAATTGAAGACTATGGAGACTGCGCGGATGCATCTACCCATAAACGATTCTGGTCCATAAGAATGGTGAATAAAAATCAGGTACCGGCCCCTCGGGTTCATCCCTCTTGGTGAATGTGAGACGGTGGGCTGATTGTTAGTTTCCTTTCGGGAGCATTGTGTCGTCTGGGGGTTTTTCTCCCCCCCCCCTTCCCCGCTTGGCCTTAGTGCGACCACCTGCAGGGGGAACTCATCACCATATTACGTTTACGTTCAGGTCATCACCCAGCAATGAAAGAGTACCAGTACGGAATTGGTCTTGCAACAAACACGAAATCTTCTGGATGTAGCCATCGCAGAAAACGCTGTATATTATACTACATTGCCCTACACTCATTCACTCCAGAAAAAACAGAATCTCTTCACTTAATGACCTTTAGGATAAATCGGTAACCGTGACCTGTTCCCTGGGGACCGCGGGTCTCCTGCAAGAGAAATACCGGTCGAAATATTGATTGACATTTATATGAATTTTTAGAATTTGAGGTTTACCTTATCCAGGAATTAGATCTTTGTTTTTTTCAACTGGTATGTGTTACAAAGAACTGCAATGAAAATTAGTTTAGAATGCTATTTCTTAACGGGAAGAACATTGGAAAAGAGATACATGGATAAAACTTGATATTTTGAGTATTTCTCAACATGGTCACACAGTATCCGCATCGAAAGTAAGGTAATAGTTATTTTCAAAAACGAAAGAATGGAAAAAATTAAGCCACGCATATTATTTATCACCCTATAAAATATGTTTTTTTCTAGTCACCTTAATTTTTATAAACAAGAAAGAAGCCTTTAGCGTCTAGATTTCGATCTCGTAGTTACCATATATGACATCTGCCATTCTGAACACAGGTGAAGTCAGCCTGAGAACCAGCTAAGTGGTCTTTGGCCTGAACACAGACTTCTCATCCCTTCAGGATATTCTATTTCCTATTTAGCAACGGCTAGAAAGACAACCAATGAGCACAAGGCCTTCCAATGTCAGTCCGCTACATTGAATTCTCTCACAAAAACTTACTCTACGGGTGGTGCACAGCCGGGTATTTGGGGGAGTTCCTCGCAAGCTGTAAGGAGGAACAGATTATTTTGTGGAAAGCCCATGGAAAAGAGCTCATTCAAAGGACACACACGCGCGCGCGCGAGCGCAAGTGTGCATACACAAAAGCACACGCACATTTGCGCGTGCGTGGTTTGCTGTTGTAATGAAACTTCAAGGGCTTGTGATGA